>NW_028261383.1:131305622-131605622 GCF_051295495.1 Thamnophis sirtalis
TCAAAGCAGGGCCATTTCTCACTCATCCAGTTATAGGGAAACTGTATTAAAGAAACCACAGTTGAGAAACACTCCCATGGAGCCGAGGTAGGCATCACATACTGTAACAACCGGTTCGCCCAACACTATAAATTTGAGTGTGCGCGCCATCTGCAAATGCGTGCCGCATCCAAAAACACAGCAATTTGCTCATGTGCACCGTCCACACATGTGTGTAACGTCAATAAACACAGCAATTCACACACACATGCCTTCCACACATGCATGCGGCATCAAATACACAATGTTATAGGACAGGACTGCACTCCGGTGGATGGGCGGGGCCACCCGCAGGTCACAACTACTGGTTCGCACGAACCAGTCTGAACCAACAGCAGCCCACCACTGCCATAGAGGCATAGAATTCCTTTACTATACTTAAGGTATTGTTATAGAGATGTATTCCCCAAATTCAAAACATTTCAACTCTCATCTCCAGCAGCCAATGAGGTGTCTCAGTTGGGGATGATGAGTTTCCAGAGTCCACCAGTTTTAACACTCACTTCATTGTATTTCTTTGCCTCATCTTATGTCAGGGGCAAACAGCCAGATCAGCACATAAAATGTTTAATTAGTTGTTTAATTGTTTAAGTCTGTACACAGGAATTTCTCAGACTGAAGATTTGTACCTGGGTCCGATTTGATAAAGTTCAACGGCTTTGAGGCAGAGTGGTGGGTGGGTGTGTTTCATACTTAGCCCTCTTGTGTCTACTTAGGATTCCAGACTAATTTCCCTTTTGACTCCTCCCAGTTTCCCTCTAACATCTTATCATTGCTATGGAATTTTTTTCTGTTTAGTTCTATTCATTCTTTTACTTCTCCTTTATTCTTAAAAAAAATTACTCAGGACAGTTTATAAATAAAAAGCAACAGTATATCACAATGAAATTTAATTACAACAGACAGGCATAAATTCAGATAAAAGACTAGATGATTATATAATTTGAAAACATGAAAAAAAGTTTTATATTATAAATACCAAAGAACAAAAAAAGTCCATTAAATTAAACACACAATTGCCTCTATTCTGAATTTCATGAAAAAAGGTCATTCCCACAGAGTTCTGGCAAGAGAAAATTTCATGCTATCTAGAAGCTAATATTTTGTGCGCGTGTGATGCTAGTCTAAATGTTATTTCTTTTCATCCATCAAGTAATCACCACACAGTTTGTTTCACTGTAAAGGAGAAATTCTTTGATGAAAATGAAAAGGCTCTTGTCCTTGGCTCTGAGTCTATGGCATCTGACAGAAATCAGAGACAGTTATCAAAATAACCTGCTATTTACTCAGAATCAGGATTATCATGTTCTTTCAGGAACATTGATAACAAATGAATCTGCCCTACTGGATATCACTTTGGTGTGTGGCAAGTCAATTATTACACACTGATGATGCCACCAAAGAATAGAAATGGAATGAAATAAATTCTCCATTCAGACTTTTCTGGTGCATCAGGGGAAGGAAAATGATTAACTGTTATGGAAATATTACCTTGTGTTATCTGGCCTTAATTTATTAATTTTTAAAATGTTTTATTTCTTGGTCCGAGTATGTGAGGATAGGTAAAAAAAAGAGGGCCTCACTGATAATCAGCTCTTACTATATAGTGTATATAGTACACTATAGGACATATTGTTTTGCAACCCACTGTAATCTGTTTGCAAGATACTTTGTGGATAAAGTGGTTATATCTATTCTTACATTGATGCTGTCTTTATAGCAGAGTCAGCAGATATATCACTGATTATCAGTTAAATAGGTGTTTCGTTTTGTGCAGCCTGTGGATAAGGTTAGGATTCTGGAAGATTAAGGACAACTATGTGTCTACTTATCCCATATTAACAAGACTTGCCCAATAAGAGGTGAGAATAGTAAGTCCTGCTCTGTCAGACTCCTCCCCCGTTTGAAAAAAAGATATGATGAAACCATTCCTGACAAACATGCTTTTTAAATGTTGCATTATTAAACAAGGTTTCAACCTGGTTAGACCTGCTCTGAGGACTCTGTTTTGTGTATGAGATTTGAACAGGGGATCTGCATCACTGTGTGTTGTATTGTACAGTACTTCCCACTATTAATTACCAAGAATAACCAATAAACTGGGAGCCCAGCATTGCAGTGGATCAGTATTGTATGTCCTGCTGAGCTTACTACTGTTTATGGAAGACCAAGAATCATAAATAATGAAGAAGTGATCACATCCAGATCTGACTACTTCAGTGTATAGTATATGTAAGGTTGCTTGGAAGATCATTTGGCTATAACAACTGTTATTAGAACATAAGCACTCAAATATTCTTCGGGTCTACACAGTCAGAAATATGGAATTAATATTCTGAAACTTGCATTACTTACTGTTCTGTTATATTTATGGCTTTTTAGTTTAGAAGGTATATAGAAGGTTTTGTGTACAGAAGTGAGATAGGGGAAACATATTTCTCATAATTTAAAACCTCATGTGAACCAATAAACCGAATGGTGCAAGATTCAGGAGAGATAAAATGAAATACATATTTTATGTTGTGCACAGTTAAAACACATAATTCATTACTATAATATGGTCATTCCTAGGCAGCAATGCAGAAAACTGTATAAAGGAATTAAACAAGAAGTAACCTTATCAACAATTCCTATTCATGATGGCAAAATATTGCATCCAGTATCAATATTCACCTACAGTGGCTGAATGGGAAAATGCTACTGTCGTCAAGTCTTTCTATCAAGTTACCATAAATATCTGTTTAGCCACTGCAGGAACAGAATACTGGATCAGAAAGGACTGATCTGATCCATATGGCTGCTTTTCAATTCTTACACATCCACAGGCATCATCTCAAATAACTTGGCTTTTACTTTTAAAGGTCTAAATGTTTGAAGGTGATCTTACCTGCAAAGGGAATATGTTTATATAAACCTCCCAGACCATGAAGTCATAACCATGTATAGCTTTGCCTGTAGCCTGTTAAGCTATCCAGTATACAAGATAAAACATAAGAGATGGTATTATAAAATGAAAGAAAAGAAGACTAAATCTTTTCTTCTTTTCCTACCAGCTGGTAAAGATAGAAAGAGGAAACATAAAGTACTCAAATGAAAAATCTTAAAGTTCATGACCCTCACTGCCTACACTCTAATGCTTAGAATATGGGAAATATGATGAATTTCAGCTCTTAGTACAAAAGATAAATATGATGTAATAGATACAGAAAACAATTAGTGTGCTGAATCCCAGGACTAGAATATAACAATTGAAAGATACAGTTTAATCAAGAGGAAAAATAGCAATAGAGATGAAGGAGAAGTTGAATTGTTTGTTAAATGAATTAACTTGGCGATGTTATAGAGAGCATCTATAAGCAACAAATAAAAGCAATATCACCAACCCAACTAAGGAGGAGATGTAGATGATGCCTTACAATAGCAAGATGGTGCTGGGAGATATTAGTTATGCCAATAACTACAAATAGTTATGCCATTTGTATCTACTGAGAAATAAATTCTGCCAAGCATTGTCCTTCCAGGAAATTATTGGCAGTTTCCTCTTTAGAAAATGCAGAAAGGCAAAAGAGAATCACCAGTCCTTGACTGGATACTAATGACTAGAGAAGACTTCACTGGAGAAATGGAAATAGTAGAAATATGGAAATAATAGAAATGATGATGTAATAAAAAATGCACACAAAAACAAATAATAATTGTAAAGCTTTATAGTTTGACTTTAAGTGAAAGAAGAGCAGAACAAGTGTTTTCCGTATGTAAATAACTTATTTCTCTGTTTTAAGGGAAACTAAAATTCAACACAATAAGACACATGTTTTAGGCTTAAGCCCCCCCCCCCATTTTAATAAACTCAAAACAATAATAAATAGGCTCCCAGGGCAGATGAATCTGATAAGAGGAGTTCCTACAGAAGAAGATACTAAGACCACTATTTCAAAAAATTCCAATGATTTTTTTTAAAAAATGGAGCTATAGCCAAAGAAGATAACATAGCTACACTATGAAAATTATGAAAATTTGCTGAAAATTCTGCATTAGAAAAAGATACATACAGATAGACCACAATTAAACCCAAAATTTCCATTGCCAAGCAAGACAGGTGATGAGTTGTGACCCATTTTATGACTTTTGCCACAGTTGTTAAGCAAATTACTGCAGTTCTTTAAGTGAATCATGTGGTTGTTAAGGGAATCTGACTTCCCACATTGACTTGTCAGAAGCCAGCTGTGAAGGTTACAAATAGTGATTCGTGACTTTGGGATACTGTAATGATCTTAAATACATGCTAGTTGCCAAGCACCCGAATTTTGATCACTTGAGGATTCTACAATGGTTGTAAGTGTGAAAATGTACAACTTCATAAGTCACTTTTTTCTGCATTGTTGTAACTTTGAACGGTGATTAAATGAATGGTTATAAGTTGAGGACTACCTGTACAGGAAAATTTGAAAGAGCCAGGTGCAGATGACCAAGAACCATAACACTGGTTCCAAGGAAGCAAAAGTGAACTGAGATTGATGAATATTTTTTTAAAAAAGGAATACATATATTAGCTGCTCTGTAAAGATGGCAAAATGAAACTACTGAATTCCTACTGTAATTCAATCTCCTCCCGCCCAAAAACACATCTTCCATCTGGAAATTGTGAAGAGCTGGGTGAAGGGCCAGGCTTGAAGCTTCATTGAAGATTAATAGAAACATGATCAGGGAATAGATTTTTACTCTGAATGAATTTAAATACCTAGGGCCAAATTAATTGCATCTTATGGAAATGAAGGAGCAAGCTGCTTATTTGGCCCAACCTTTATTTTATGTATCTTCCAATTCTGAGAAAATCTGGCACACTGGTGCCAAATGCCTGAAGGAGAGAAAATATTATTTCCTCCTTCAAAAAGAGAGGAAAAGGAAGAATACCAGGAACTAGAAACTAGTCAATCTGGGTAGCAGAGAAGTTCAGAAGTCCATAAGATACTTGAGCTATAAGCACCTTAGCAACAATGCAGTAATTACCAGAAGTTGGCATGGATTTTTTAAAAAATAGATCTTGTCAAATTAAACCACTAATTTCTAATTAGACAACTTCCTTAATAAATTCTGACCCAGCTGTAGACATAATATATCTTTGATTTCAGCAAAACATTTTACCGAATATCCCATAATAACCTGATTAGGAAGATAATCAAGTGTGACCTAGAGGCTATGTTGATTAAATAGTTACATGGTTGACATGAAAATCAATGGAACCTCATTCAGTTGGAGAAAAGTATCAAGTGGGATGCCTCAAGTATCACTATCCTTAATAATTACCGTATTTGGATGAAGAAATGGGGGGGGGGTTAACTATCAAGTGTGCTGATGGCATCAAATGGGTGGGATAGATAATATATTAGAAGACCAAAAATAAAATTCAGAATTATGATGTTTGATTAGAGAACTAAGCTGAAAATGCACAGCATGAAATTTAACACCACTTTTTCCTCACATAGGAAACAAAAATTAAATGCACAGGTATATTATGATGATAATATCTGAATTGCTACTAATACTTCTCAAAATGACCTTAAAATAGTAGAATAGAATAGAATAGAATAGAATAGAATAGAATAGAATAGAATAGAACAGAACAGAACAGAATAACAGAGTTGGAAGGGACCTTGGAGGTCTTCCAGTCCAACCCCCTGCTTAGGCAGGAAACCCTACACCACTAGTAATTAACTGCAAAGTGAATATGAGTCAGGAGTGTGACATTGCTCTAAAGAAGATAAATACTATTTTAAGCAGCACCCAGGTAAGTATAACTCCCAAATCATGGAAAGTAATCATTCCCATGTATTCTTTTTTGGCTACTCTAAACCTAGATACTGTGTCCAGTTCTGGGCACCACCCTTACATTAAAAAGGATTCAGAGAAACTGGAACAAGTTCAGGCAAAGGCAACAAGGAAAATTAGAGAGCAAAATTGTATGAAGAGAGATAAGACAACTGAGGTGAGATAAAACAGCATCTTCAAATATTTAAAAAAATGTCACAGTGAAGATCAGAAATGGTTCTTTTCTCATCCCAAAATGCAGGACTCAGAATAATTTACTGAAATTACAGGAAGAGAGAGATTCCAGTTTTGAGGGGAAAGAAACTTAACAATAAGAGCAGTGGAGGGGATAAGAATGACAGGAGGAGGAGCTGCTTCCAAGGTAATGCTTAGGTAAGACAGGCATAAGCCTGGTCCAAGAAAATAATGTGAGAAAACATATCATTCCTGTGAATTTCTGCTTGTGAAAACTCTGAACTTTGGAGTGGCTGACTAACATGATTTCGCTCTCTGAACTGGGACTGGATTTCGACTATTTTTCTGCATGCTCCTGTTTGAAAGTGAGATCACCTGAGCAAGCTCCTTTTTTCAGATACTTTGTTTTGGTTTACATTCCTTTCTTTGTTTGCTGTCATCTAGTCAGTATTCAATAGATTCCACCTAGCAACTATATGTGGGTAAGTTTGAAATCTGAAAAAAGACAGAGGGGGAAACATTCAACTTTGCACAATTCTGTTACTATAGCTCAAGGGTGGGGAATTAATTTTCCCAAGGGACCACGCGAGAAATTGGCATTGTTGGAGAGCTGAATCAATGTACTCTGATTTAATGTCCTCAAATTCCATCACCTCATTTCCTCAGGTTTCTCCAGATGAGGGATGAGCGCTGTGCAGATGCAAAAAAACACTTTCTCTGCTCTTCCTCCTGTAGTCAACAGTTGACTAAAGAAGCACCTGGTGACTGTATCGACCTGACTAGGATTCTTCTTCACCCCTCCCCCATGGCATACTTATTTACCTCTGATTTTTAATTTCTGATTGACTTAAAGCAGGGCAGACAGGGGCAACCAAAGAGCTGGATGTGACTCAAGGGCTGTAAAATGCCCTTGAGTCATGCCCAGTAGGTCTACTATAGTTGATATAATAAAAGAAGTTTTGACGCATTGGTTTCTTCGTTTGGTCTACCTCTGTGATGGCGAACCAAAGTGGCATGCGAAGCCATGTCGCCTGGCATGTGTGGCCTTGCCTGTTTGCATGACAATCAGCTGTCCTATGCACATGCAGCAGTGCTGAAAACCGGTGTGCGCATGCACGTCAGCCAGCTGATTGTTGGATGCACACACACGCCAGAACCTGGAAGTCTGGTTTTTCCAGAACATGATCCCTTTGTGCGTGCAGCAATGCCCAAAACTGGCATGCGCATGTGTGCTGGCCAGCTGATCGTCGTGCATGCATGTGTGCTGGACCCAGAAGTTCAGCTTTTCTGGAGAGCGGCCCCGATGAGCACATACGCACAAAGTTCCACGTGATCTTTCCGGCACTCGGTGCCAAAAAGGTTCACCATCACTGGTCTACCTTGTTGGGCTGACAAGTAGTTTGATAGTAGAATTAGTAAGTCAGAAAAGTGATAGGGTTGCACATCTAACTCTGGATATGTTTAGGATGCTTTAATTTGGATGCTGAGGTGCTTTAATTTTGGACCCCTACATTGGATCTGATAGTTTACATGGCTCCTCCCAATTCTATGATCCTATTAAATCTAGGGACAAAGGTGATGGAGGAGCAAGCAAGACTGTACCTAGGGAGCTGGTCTTCAAAAGCATCTTGCTTAAGTCTACAGAACCATGAAATTATCACTAAGGCTGAACTGTAGGTTCAGATTCAACTGTTTCGTTTCCTTAATGAAGTACGGCTATTAAGTAAGTTAGATTGCAATCACTGAAAGTTTTTTTTAAAAAAAATGTTAAATTGCTGATGTTTTTTTTACGAGAGTGGGGTATCTTTCTCTTCTTGGTATATTAAAATTTGAGACAGAATAAGGGAAAAAAAGTCTTCAATACCTTCATGTTAGATATTATTGAAAATACATTCTATGGTTTTCTAAAACATAGTTGCCTTTCAAATTCAGAGAAATGAGTACAGAAAACCTTCACAATTGGTACATCTTTTCACTGAATGACTTATTACTAGCAGCAAACCAAATTAAATTTACTTAAGCGAGGTCATAAATGTATCTTTCGCTAAACTGTAAAGCCTCCTGAGTGAATTCTGGTGTTCTAACAACTGACAATGAATATATTTCTGTTTTACAGCTCACAATGTACTTTCCGGTATGTTTTCTGAGTTTGATGGAACGGCAACGGTGACATCTACTGGTTCTCCAGGTTCTGGAGAACCGGTAGCAGACATTTTGAGTAGTTTGCCACTTCTGGCTGGCCCCAAAGTAGGGTGGGAATGGAGATTTTGCAGTATCCTTCCCCTGCCACTCCCACCAAGCCACCCCCACAGAACCAGTAGTAAAAAAATTGAATTTCACCAGTGTGGAATGGTACAGAATTGCAACCTTAGCTGCAAATCCTATCTATGCTTCTTAGGAACAAGGCTCACTATCTGAACTGCATTAGCAGAATTACTGCCATTTGGGGAGAAATTAATCTATATAAATGTAGGTACTGAAAAGGAAAGAAAAAGTGGAGAGGAGAAAAATGTACAAATACAACTTAACAAACCAAATAGTAGTTTAAGATCTCCAACATGAGGTATAGCAGCATTTTAGAGTTAAAAACATGCTCTTCTTCATAGCACAGCACTTAATGAAGTAGGTCATTTATAGGGTTTTGTTTCCTTAATGAAGTAGGCCTACTTGCAGACAAATAAGGAACCTCCCCCAGAGGACAGGAATCTCCTCCCAGTCCTGCTTTAGTTCTCAGTTTTGTGCTGTGTGAGCGATCCCTCCCTAGTAGCTGCCATGGGTTCTAGAAAGCAAACAGCACTTTTACCATTCACAAAGAAACAAACAAAAACTATTTTCTGAATAGATCTCAGAGTGAAGCTCTTGGAAGCACTTTCTGTAGAAAGCATATAAAATGGCCTTGAAGGACAGGAGGAAGAGCCGCTACCAAGGCAACGCTCAGATAAGTAGGGCTGGAGACCATTCAAAGGAACCAGTTTGAATAAATGTTTCAGGGAGGCCCCTCCCTAGTTCACACTAAGACAAAGTGAGGGAGTGAGACGCACATCAGATATGCAAGATTCGGTTGGTGTAGCTGCTACACTAAAAGTGGTTCTGGCCTATATGGAATTGGCTTCTTAAGCCTGGATCATATTTCTGCACATCAAAAAACCCATACATCTGTCATTCAGATGCATAACTGTTGCATTTATAATTAAACTCTCTAGCTGCTCCATTATGTCCTTTGTTCCTCGCCTTCTGCCCATCTACCAACAGGAAGTCAGATCACCAATCAGCATGCAGAATGCACATCTCCACACAACCTGCCATTGAGATTTGGGTGGTGTGCACATTGGCCCATCTGCAACCTATACTTACCCATCAACCTCTTTTGCAGCATAGATATGAGTTGATGCCTATGTGCAGTTGCAGGCAAGTATAAATCAAGCTCTACTCTGGTCTGTCTTATATGGTTGACACTTTTTGACTGAATCCTCATCCCTCTACAGATAAAAGCTAAGCCAATCAACCTTGATATTTAGACAGCTTATTCAAATGTATGTTCCCTAGAACTGAATTTATCATCTGCCTAGACTAATATTCTTGCAGCTACTTTTTTGACTAGGCTGTTGCTTTCAAAATTAATATCGCATATATTTTACACATAGTAAAACTCTCCTTATCCAAATAATACATGAGGAACAGGCAGAGAGAAATATTTGTGGATAATATATTAATTCAAAGTTCAAAGAAATATAATGATTTACCTCAGCATGGTTCATGCATACTGAATTAAAGTAACGATGATTTAGACAGCCCAATTTTATTATTAGAATAATGAAGCCCTTTTTTATTTTTTAAGTAAAGAAATTCAGTTTTGAGACGGCTGGGAAAGCCATTTAGACTTTACAACAGAAAGCTAAATATAATGATTTATGACTAAGTGTATTTATAGAACGTCTGAGTATGCCACGCCAAATTAAACCTTGAACAAGAGACACAATAATTTTCATCATCTTTGTGGCCAGAATGCCAGGTACAATACAAGTCAAGTACAGTACAACAGTTCAAGGCATGGTCATACTTATTATTATTTATTAACTGATTTACTAAAAGTGGGTACCAATCCAACTGAATGGCTAAAAGAAAGAAGATCCATTGCAAGAATGTACTAGTTTGGGGAAAGTGTGATGAATCTTCAAAGAGCAATTCCTAGCTATGTGTAGATTATCAGGCTGAACCCAAGGTAGGGGTCAAATGTGTCATCAGTCTTGAGTCCCTTCATGCCCACAGTAGAGCTAAGTCCAGAGCATCTTGAATTCCATTGACTATTGGCCATTTTGTTTTAACTGTTAGTAGTTCAGATTCTTGTAGAGAGCATTAGCATTCAATAAACCTGCAATTATTCGAACCACCTTGCTTTCTGATTTCTAGCATCTGACACTATGATAAAACACATCATAGTTTACACATTATGAATTACACAGTTTCAGTGACGTGCGGTGAGCTTCATGGCCGGTGAGGCAAGCGCGAAAGCCCCGCTGAAGCCCTGGCGCAGCATCCACCATAGAGCGGGACAGGGACCCGCTCTATGGGGGATGGTGCCAGGACTTTAAAGTCCTGCCGCTGGGGCCCTGCCGCCACTTTAAAGCCATGCCCCCGGGCACCGACTGCTCCAGCGAGGCTTCCAGCTCCATCCCGGCGAGCGGAGAGGGTGAGGGAGGACTGGATGCGACGAGCGGGCGAGCTCAGCAGCACCACTGCACTGGCAGAGCCAGCCTGAGGGACGAGGGGTGGCTGAGCCTCAGCCGCCCGAGCAGCCTCGCTTCGCCGCTGGCCGGAAGCCGCCCCTGGGGCCGCTCGGCCATTGGCTGTCAGGCGCCAGCTGGCTTCCAGCGCCCAGCCCAGCTAAAGGCGGAGCTACAGCCCGCAGCTGGAGACCGACACACTTGGCCCGGAGGGCGGAGATCCTCTCCTCTCCTCTCTCCCCTCCGTCAGCAATCGGTTCACGAAGGCTGGGTGAGCCATAGAAGGGAGGACCCGGTCCCGCTCTATGGCGGAAGGTGCCGGGACTTTAAAGCCCGGCCACTGGGGCCCTGCCGCCACAGAGGCTCGGCTGCCCCTCGTCCCTCAGGCTGGATCTGCTGGTGCAGCGGCGCTGCTGAGCCCACCCACCCACCGGTCGCCTCCAGTCCTCCCTCGCCCTTTCCGCCCGCTGGGATGGAGCACATCAAGCATGTCCCGCTGAATGGCTGGCCCAGAAGGCATGCCGGCACTTTAAAGTGCATGCTGCCTCAGCCCACCATAGAGCGAAACATGTCCTGGTTTGTGGCCGGGAGGCACGCTGGCATGCCGCCACCCTGGCCATACAGCGGGGGGGCGGCATGCACTTTAAAGTGCCAGAGTACCTCCTGGCCACAAACCAGGACATGTTTCGCTCTATGGCGGGCCGAGGCGGCATGGCTTTAAAAAATAAAAAATAAAAATAAATGTGCCAGCCCGCGCACCAGCAGAGGCGGGTAAAACACACACACACACAAAATAAAAACAAATTACAATTACTTACATTACAAATAATTTTGAATTCCTCCCCCCTGCCCCCTCCCTCTGATCCACATACTTTCCATCTGCGTCAAAAATGCAAGATTTGGTCTAGCCAGGGCCAGGCAGGCTAGGATAGTTGCTGCTAGAGCCACCACGGGGAAGGCATGGTCAGCTCAATGTTACTCGTGTCGGGGGCGCATATGGTGGCCCAAGTGCTCTGCCAGGAAAACAGGCTCCCGAGCTCCATTTTTGGCTGCAATGGTCTCCTGCAACCCTCTGCCAGCAAAAATGGAGCTTGGGAGCCTCCTGAGCTCCGTTTTCACTGGCAGAGGCACTGCGGGCCAGTCCTTCACTGTTTCCAGGGCGACTCCGCGGGCCAGATCCAACCCCCAGACCTTGAGTTTGATACCCCTGACATAGAAGAATCTGTTTTGCTTTATATTACTAAAATTTAATATTAAAATGATGAGAGAGATGTTCGGTGATCCTAGTGCCAAAACAAAAAGGTCTTTGCATAATGGCAAGCATGCAAGTTGCTCCAGAATACTTTTGTTAGTGTCAACAAAAGTCACATTGGTTCATTAAAGAAGCAAAATATGCATATAAAAATCACCATCTTTGTAGAAATATAAATATAATCCCCATATACCAATACCTTATTCTTAAATTCTGTACCTCTGGGATGGATGGCTCCTGGTACCCTACTGTGTAAGAATCTGAATCTGATCAAATGCAGGGTTATTTTAGCTTTATTCTCTCTCTCTCTCCTGCTTTCTTCTTCCCTACAACTGAATAATCTTCTCTGAACCTCTTTCTCCCTTTATGGTTCATTCATCCCTTCTCCATGCTCTGGGCCAGATTTATATTCCATCCCAACAATTGACAATTTACTGTTTCTGCTTTTTTCTTTGAGCCTTAGTTTCCGAGCTGTATGGTAACAAACATCAATTTTTCTCTTATCACAGTCACAACAGTAAAAATGAGAAGTAAAAGTGGCTACAAATATGATTAATAGTGAGCAGAACATTACCTTAATTATTTCCATTGTTCACCTCTATGTATATTACGGTACTAAGACCATGGTTATTTCTGCTGCTTTCATCTACAATCATAAGTAGAACCAAACTACATTTAGTGGGGATTTTGATCGGATTCTCAAATTGAGAGTGCTATCCTTCAGCTTAATGCCATCCATTCCAAATGATCTAAATTATTGACTAGGAGAGAATCAAGGACTCTTTGATGAATTCATCACCCTGCTCCTGGCCTGCAGATATTGTAGAGGAAGAAATGCTTAAATCCATGTCATCACCTATTGAGGCAGTAGGTAGCAGCATTTGCACAACCTTTTCTGGATTTAGAAACTAAGTGGGTTGGGTTTAATTAGTACTAGGATGGGAGACCACCAGTGAATACTCACGCTGTCAGTTAAATTGAAAATTTTAAACCTCACAAAGGAAGCTATGGCAAAGCATTTCCCTATTATTCTCAAGAAAACTATGCAGATGTGCTGTATGCAGGAACTGAGTTTCACTCCAAGGTCGACTTTATTACATTTACATCATCCTTTACCAAGAAAGTACAAGCTCTCTTTGCCTTGCTATAATTCCATAAAGTAGAATTTATTCTGCATACTTGGGACAATAGGACATTTATTTTCAGCTTGCTACATAAGTCTTCAGCCTATAGTAGCAAACCATACATAATTCTTTCCTATTACAACTGGAATCATAAAAGATTCGGTCCCTTTACAATTTTATGCAGTAAAATTGGTAAGAACTACTTCTCATGCAAAATAAACAATCAGACCTTCCCTTGAAAAGCTTACTAACTATAATCACACAAACAAGCCTCCTAGGCTGCTTTTATACCCACTAGGATTTGCAGAGGAAAAATAATTGAAATACAAAATGGGTCAAGAAATCCCTTTCATTTATCCCTTTCTCTTCACTTCACTTTTCTCTTCACTTCTTTTTCTCTCTCAATTAATTAAATAAACCAGACATTACACTTAATTTGCAATTCTTCCCATAAAGAGAGCTTCCTATTTTTCATGTGAAGGTACAGATTTTTAGAACCCAAATCTCCTCAAACTTCACTGAGCTTCACCTGGACTATCATCTCCAGCACTAGCAGAATTACCTGACAAAGTCTGCCTCACAGTACGGAATATATTTATAAGTAATATAATTGGTTAATTTTTAACAAGATACTGTAATTTCAGATTCTGGAGAGATAACCAACATTGTGATTATTATTATAGTTACAAAAAAATGTTTATTTTCTTATATCAGATTCAATTTCACTTGTCTTAATTTGGAAATCTGCACCTCCAATTTGACTTGGTAATCTTGCTACCTGTGGTTTGCACAGATTATGATGAATTCTTCCCAAATACCTTCAGACTTTAATAACCACTGCTCAGAGCCTGAAAACAGCTGGATAAATTAATAGTAGGTTCCCGTACAGTCTTAAGGGTGAGACTATGTTAAATAACCATGTTTGTTCATTTTGCTTATACTGCAATCCTCTCTCACAGATTAGGGAGTTAACATTAATGGTTGTATTAAAAGGGGAGACTGAAGGGGTAATCTATTCCCAGAGAAATTAATGAAAAAATAAATAGAAAAAGATAATTGACAATATATTGTGACTGAAGCTGTTCATTAAGAGGGATTTTTAAACCCTCTCCTGCAGGGGAGTAGTACAAAACTGTGCTGTTTCTAAATAATGTGTAAATATATTTTAAAGTAGAACTATCCACTGAGTAATATTAAGGTTGAGCTTTATTTTAAAACATCACTTGCAGAATGGAAAAAGTCAATTAATTGCAGACCAGCTTAGCACTGGCCAGCTAACAATTCTGGATGAAAAAATGCAGTTCAGATATCTCTGCTTTGCTTTTGTTTCCACTGTATTTTAATTTTAAACCAAAACTTCTCCTTTAGTTTAGCCGGCACATGCATTTCCATTTCAGTCTTTCAATGAGTCTTTGCTAAGAATGTATAATTCCCTCCTGACTTCAATCCTGCTAAGATTGCTTTTTTAAAGACTGTTAGGCTTTAATTCTAATAAGCCATCTTTTTTACTATTGAACCAGTCCACATTGACTTGATGCAGCAAGAAAAAGAAGGGGGGAATCCTTCATTAGAAAGAGGATGGAAAAGATGAAAAATAAAAGTGAAGAATAGAAAAAAATGAGAAGCCTGAAGACATATATTTTACCTGATTTTTAAAAAAGCTGAGGGTTGAAAAGCATGGACAATAAAAATAACTAATAATGTAACTAACATAATAACAAAAGGTTAATTTTCAAAGTTCAATTTTCCTTCTCTCTTTTATTTACTTAATATAAAAAACCAGGACTGATGAAAAATTGCAAGTGCAGTAAGCTACCTTAATGTATTCTTATTTTGCACTGCATAAACTACCTCAGTATATTCCATTAGTTTAATGGATGGTGTACGTCCACCAATCCAAGCATACATATACACTCCTCCAAGCAAGGAGCATAGTTACTTCAGAAAAGCAATATACTCTGCTCTGTAACCAGTTAACAACAGTCCTAACACAATTGTGGAGGGCTGCATTGTTACTGAACTCCAGCAGTGAAGCATAAACTCAAAAAACAGTTTGCCCAAAAGCCCACTGCTTTGAGAAGGAGGAGAATCAGTAGCCTCAGTGCCTAAGCAGCATAGTAGTTAAACACCCAAGTTAGGAGAACTTTAGTGTTGGTCATTTGTCTAATTAAAGTCAATATCTAACTTATTAATCAGAGCTGGAAGCCAAAACAAAGTTGCAGCAAAAAAGAACTCGGAGGGCATTCTTTTATAGAAACAACCATCAGGAACTTTCTACAGCTGATGATGATGCTTCCAGCTCTGTTTTATTACTTCATTGTAGTACTGTACTGTATTTTGAAGTTATCATAGATTGATCTGTAGCAATTGTGTGAGTAGACAAGCATAAACAGTTCAAACAAGAGATGGTTCCCTTGTGAAATGGATAATACAATGGCACTCAAGAGGAAAAATACTAAGGGTTGAGAGAAAAGTACCATACTGTATCTGACCAAGCCTTGTTGGAAGTTATGAAAATGAATGAAAATAGTACTTTAGAACCATCCCACAGACTGAATATAATGGGCTTCCCACCTACATCCTTCAGGAATCTGAATCTAATGTAGCCAGCAAGACTTAGAGTTAGGTAGTTATGAGTAGGTTTGTATGTATGCATAAGAATATAGAATTTTTAAAAACCTAGAATTAAAACTTTTCATTTACAAAGTGAATAATACAAGTGATAAAGCTGCATTCGCTACACAAAAAGCTTAAAAGTTTTACAAAGCCTCTTTTATGATCTCTCTGTGCAACAACTTTGGTGATAAAAATTGAGTACAGTACTGTAGCTACAGAATACCTCAACCTTTAATTAAGACTAAATCCAAATTGGAAAATAGGCTAAAACACAGAGCATACCCAAATGAAAATTTGTTTTCAAAGCAGAAGTGTAGTTTGATATTTCAGTACTTTCCGTAATCTCTAAATACAGCTCCCTAACTAGGTATTATATATTGTTCATTTATTTATTTATTATTAAAATTTATATGCCACCCAATCCCGAAGGACTCCGGGCAGCTTACAAAAAAGAAGAAGAGGAAGAAAAAAATAAGAAAAGGACAGATTTAAAATCATACACATGCATTCGTTCTAGTTGGGTCTGGACCTCAACAATGAGGTCAACAGCCCCAGGCCTGCCAGAATAGCCAGGTTTTAACAGCTTTCCTGAAGGTCATGAGAGTGGGTAAGGTCCGGATCTCTGGGCGTAGCTCATTCCAAAGGGTCAGAGCAGCCACAGAGAAGGCTCTCCTCCGGGGGCCCGCCAGCCAACATTGTCTGGCTGAGGGCATCCGAAGGAGGCCCAATCTGTGGGATCTTACCAGCCGCTGGGAGGTATGTGGCAGTAGGCGGTCTCGCAGGTACGCTGGCCCTAAGCCATGTAGGGCTTTAAAGGTAATAACCAACACCTTGAATTGCGTCCAGAGACCAATTGGTAGCCAGTGCAGCTCGCGGAGGACAGGTGTAACGTGGGTGTACCTCGGTACACCCAATATCGCTCGCGCAACCATTTTCTCCATTTGAAAATCAGCTTGAATAATCAAACTGTATGTATGGGTATTTCACATTCAGCCACAATCTTGTTGTTTCAAAGAGGCCCCAAAATATATTCTTTTCTTCATTCCCCTTTCTACTGTCGATTTCCTTTTTAAAATCCCTGGTTTTAGAATCAAGATAGCAATAGCACTTGGACTTATATACCTCTTTACAGTGCTTTACAGCCCTCTCTAAGAGATTTAGAGAGTCAGAATATTGCCAATAATTTGGGTCCTCATTTTACCATCACAGAAGGATGGAAGCAGAGGTGAATTGCTATTTTTTTTACTACTGGTTTGGGCGTGCTTGCACTTGTGCAACGCTTTTGCGCCGGTTCAGCTGATCCGGACCAAACCAGCAGCAACCCACCTCTGGATGGAAGGCTGAATTAATCTTGAGCCTGGCAAGATTCGAACTGCCAAATTGCAGACAGTGTGCAGTCAACAGAAGTAGCCTATAGTACTGTACTCAAACCACTGCGCCACCACGGTTCAGGGTGATTACCCATTTCCTGAGGCTTGTTATGCATTTTTCACAATATTCTATACCAGCCTAACACGTTATGACTCAAGGCAGTTTACAAAGTTAATGATATTTTAACAAGACCTTCTAATTTAATTTATTATCATTTGTGGAGAACTAGCCAGGACTAGAAAAATAAGACAGAACTAAGAGGGAAAACTGTCCTATGAGCATCAAGACTTCATTGTTAATTTCTTCCCAGCAGCACACAATCCAGAAACAAGGATTCTTACCAATTCAAAGTAAGTAAGTTTATTGAGTGAGAAAGGTGGTAAGTTACTGAACATTGAAAATTGAATTTGGGGCTTAGAATACTTAAAATAGTACCCTTTGGAGAGTACTGCTTTATTTATTGTATTTGTATTCTGGATCGACCCAAATGGATGCGGCTTTGACGACAAGGGGATCCAGTCATAGAATAACGCTGGGAAGAAGAAGATTCTATTGCAATAAAAATACTCTTTTAGGTGGGAACTTCTTGCTTCTTTTAATCTTTATAACTGAATCTTGGTTTAACGAGGATATATTAACTGTTCTTGTTCTATAGAATTCTGGGAAAATCTATTTTCACTTCAAAGGTCAGAGAATTCTGCCAGAGACTCCTAAGGCACTGTCTCAGGTCCTGGAACAGCACGTGAGGCTAAGCACTAATGTGAACGTTAAAGTGTTACCCTATGAGAATAAGACTTTTTACCTTGCTTTTAATGGGAAGTAACTTTGTCTTTTCAAGCAAACCCATTAACCATTTTAAAATACACTTATGAAGGCAGATTGCTTTGAGTATTGCAAATACAGTATATATGCACCTGCTAGGTTAACAGTGCATTTATGCAGAGCGCAATAAGCTTTTTGCTCTTAGAAAACACATTCGCACATTCCTTCGAGGGTTGTCTGGAAAAGCTGAAAAGGGCAAACAAATGGGTGGGCAAGGCTTTAGAGTGAAATAGTGTGTCCCACACCCTAGAGGGGCACCTCCTTTGAGATGAAGAAGAATGAACATCTCAGGGAAGGAAGATATCATGCTGAGGTTGGGGGGAAAGAAATGTTCCCTGTTTTGAGCTGCCTCTGAAAATATATGAGCCTTGATGGGCTTGTAGTGGTGGATGATTCCATTATTGCAAAAGGAATTCAATGACAAACATAGCTGTGAGATCCTGAAGTCAATATTGCATGGAACCTAGAAGGATTTTTATTTTTACTGTAAAATGAGAGAGAGGGAGAGATGGATATCCTTCTATAAGACGATCTAACTATTCCACCTGCCCAGTCATACAGTTACCCTCATGGGTTCCAGAAAAAGTCATATATTTTTTTTCTCTCAAGCATTTTAGGATTTTGTTCCAGAGTCTTTGTAACGAGCCTGGCCCTAACTGACCTACCATGTTTAAATTTCCAAATTAGTTAACTGGGCAGCTGTTCCTTTTCCCAGCCAACTTTGCTTTGCAAAAGCACAAAAATGTCTGGCAAAAGGCTTGCCACTTCCTTGCCCATTTTCACTAATTAAGCAAAATAATGGTATTAAGTGTCCCACTGATGGTTCATCCCTTGCCTATCTGCATTGATATTATACTTGTTAGCCAAGAAAAAGCATCCCATGGATTCGTTATCTCTACAACCTGATAAAGGGACCCTTTCTTTAATACTCCGCTAAGAAATGACTAGCTTAAAGTTTCAGTACAAAACTCATTCAATTGATATGTGCTTCATAATTCCCCCCGCCTTCTTTTATGTAACCCATCCAGAGAACATTTATTATTTTGAGCACTAAAATACATTTAAAAAATATTCTGCATATATAGCTAACAAACAAAACTGAGGAGTCTTAATGCACGACTGCAGACAGGAGCAATTTACATTAGTGAAGCACCAAGAACCATTTAGCGCTAACTAAGACTTATACAAAAGGGGCAAGCATCCCAGGATGAGATTGAAAGGAGCCTGCTGGTATTTAAAATCAAAATGGTGCCAGAATTACTTTTAATCTGAACCTTGAAGAAAAAAGCTTGAAAAAGCTGTGGGATATCCTTTGGAGATGAAGCATCCTCAGCGAAGAAAAATACTATTTTTAAGAACTTAATTGGAGAAGAATGCAGTATATAAATACTTCTGTTGTAATGGAATAAAACTAAATCTGAGTTGGGTGGAGTATGGGAAACTTACATTATAAAAAGCTAGTTTAATTTTCCACAAGACTAATTATGGAACATTTTGACTTAGGGAAATTTATGAATTTGGTTTTGGCTTTGTCTTTTGTACGAATCTAGCCAACTGTGGCCACAATAGAAATATGGATGAATAAGCTAGAAAGAATCTGGTATTGCCTTTTCTGGCTAGCAAAGTTTATTAAAAGTCATAAGCTTTTGAGAGTTGTAGATCACTTCACCAAATGCATAGTGGCTAAACTAATAATGCAAGATTTAAATTGCTCCCATAGACTAACATGATTCTCTTGCTACAATGGCTGAATAAACAAATCAGTCAGTACAATTATCTTTGGAAACAAACCAGGAAGGAGTTATCAGATATAATATTTCTGTGTATGTCAAAGAGGGCAATGTTAAACAAGCTAGAAACCTCAGTGAGGGAGAAACTCTCAAAAGAATAATTGTGAGTGACAACATCATATCCCAAAATAATGTATTGGCTTCTAACCAGAATGCTTAGGGCAATCTTGAGATACATAATAAAATCAGAGAGGAATGCAAAGGAGAGACGAATTGTAACAACGGGTAACTTCATTTGTGTGAGAGTGTACGTCTGTATAGTTGGAAAGCCCATTCTCTGTATTTTGTGGAGGCCTTGATCTTCTCTGAGCTTGCAGACATTTCATTACCCAACTAGGTAACATTATCAGTGCTAATGCATGGGGGATTGCTCCCTGTTCATATAAATAGCTTGCCCTGCCAGTGGGCAATTTTCTCCTTGGTAATTCCTTGATTATTATTCTCTGCTTGTTTGTTTGTGTTAATTCCTGCTCACCTGGGTGTTGCTGAAATAGATGTGTTCTTGTCTCCTCTGTTTCCTTCTTAGATTTTTGCTCAGCTCTATTGATGACTAGTTTGTCTAAATGCCAAGCTTCCAGGAATTCCTTAGAGCTTTTGGATTTAACTTGGTCTAGCCTAGGACATTCAGAGTTCCCCAATTGAAACTACAGTTGAGTCTGTTCATTATGTTCTGAGAGCAAGTTTTCATTCTGTCTTCTTTTTTCCCCCTCGGAATTGTTTTTATTTTTTTATTCTCTTACATACCATTTTAAACATACATTGGCATAATTATTTTTCTTCTTCACATTTATCATTCTTATACATTTATTATTTCATTTGATAGGTTATAACATACATATACAGTTTGGGTTGCTTTGTTTACCATCCCTTCCTCCTGTTGTAACACCACCTTATTTTCCCTTTCTTTTCATTATGTCTTCTGACATTCTAGTTGGGGTTCATGGGTACTAGTCTTCTACCTGTCTGTCCTACTACATAATGGCAGTTACTGTCCTTACACTGTATGTTGTAGATGACTTGTTTTTATTACTCGGGCTGATGGGTTTACTTGTTTCAATTATACTTTTTTGTTCTAATTGTAACAAATCTCAATTAGTTTTTATTATCTAGAAAAGCCAGAGAATTTCATTTTGTTGGACTTTTCAAGTTATGTAATCCATACTCATCGTGTGAATATGTGGGTTGCATGTTTTTTCCCCACCTTATTGCTTTCTTGTGATGCAAAATAAAGTTTGGTATATTTTTATATTTGCAGAGTGAAGCATTTATTTGATGGAAGGGATTTAATACTGAATAATTGCAAAACTGAGTGTCCATTTATTTTGGTGCAATGTTTCTCAACCTTGGCAACTTTAAGATATGTGTGAACTTCAACTCCCAGAATTCTCTAGCCAGCATTGAATTCTGGGAATTAAAGTCCACACGTCTTAAAGTTGCTATGTTTGAGAAACACTGCTCTAGTATTAAAACACTTGATTAGGTAGGGAGATCTGAGTAGTAGTTTTGCTTTATGCATATAAGCCAATAGGTGACCTTCGATCAGTTATTTTATCTCTTCTCTTAGAAGAAGACAATATAGGTAATCCTTGAGTTACAACTGTAATGGGCAGACTCCCATCTGATCAACTCACTTAGTGATCCCCACCACTGTTCTTTCTGATGCAGTTGTTAAACGATGGGGCAGGTTGTTAAGAGGAACAGGGTGGTGGAAGCCCTGGGGGCCCAGGATAAGCCAAAGAGATCTGTCCCAGGCCTCCCATGGCCTCTCTTACCCCTGGAGGCACCCCATGCTCTTCTTCCCACTCTTGCAGTCCTTGGGCCTTCTTCCTTTCCCCAAAACTTTCTCCCCTGTGCCTTGGTCCCCACACAACTAGATTCTTGCAAGACTTGGGTCTGCTCTTAATTCCTTCCTGAGCCCTTGGGCTCAAAGGCTACCAGCATGCCACGAGCTATTGCAGCTTGCAGGACCCAGCCTGCCTCTCAGCTGGTCTAGCAGAAGCTTTCGGTTTTTCTGCAGCTTTTGACTGAGGCGCCCAGCCAATATAAGGCTCAGCTTTGCTACAGAGAAAGGCTCGTGCCATTCTGTGAGCAGCTGCTATTCTCAACTATTCTGCAATCCTTTGGAACGCTCAGCTTTTAAGGAGGCTCTGTTATTAAGAGGATCAGGCAGGGTGGGAGGGAAGGGGAGATAGCCCAGTGGGGGGAGCAGTAGCATCCCTGCAGTCAGTCCAGAGGTGGGTTCCTATCAGTTCGCACCAGTTCAGGCGAACCAGTAGCAGCAATTGCAACTGGGTCGCTGAACTGGTAGGGTCGGCAGGCTTGCCACACCCCTGAACCGGTTCCCTGGTCGCTGCAGCATGTATTTTTGACATTTGTAATGTTCTGTACATGCACAGACCTGTTTACAGGCAACTGCGCACATCAGGAGCACATGCAAATCACGCGCACACTGGACCGGCAGTAATGCTGGCAGAAACCCACCCCTGAGTCAGTCATATGGGCAAATGTCTGTAGGGGTCCTGCAGTGGCCATAACTTTGATCTTTTGGGGGGGGGTTCCATCGTAACTTTAAATGGTCACTAATCAACCAATCATAAATGATGGACTACCTGTAGCCAATCTCTTCAAAAAATAATAATAAAGAAAACTGCATATTCTTCCCTATGCACGTGCGAAGAGTAGACTCAAACCCACCCACCCTTTTCCCTCTTCAAACTAAAATAACCTGGTTATTGACCTTTTTGTCTTAAATTTCCAGTGAAACAAGTATTTGTTTAAAAATTATTTATTATATATCCATCCGATGCTGGTTGATAAAGGTAGAATCTTATCTCTTTTATTCAAGGCACCAGGAACTTTCTTCTTGCAAGGGAAATGAAGATTCTATCAACAATTCTGTCTTCAGTTGTAATAACCTATAATTTGTTTCATGCAACATCAGGTATAGAAGATACTTCCAACCATTTCAACAGAAACACTTATAATTTAGATACATGTATTTGCTTATTAACAGAGAAATGTGTTACCTCGCTCATCGCCTTAAATCTTTTTTTCTATATATAGGGAAAAGAGAATAAATTAATTAATGGGACATTTCTCCGTTAGGCAATCTGGGAAGCCTATCTCTAAAAATTCAGTCATCGTTTCACAGCAAGGAAACATAGAGGTTACAAATTTAAAAGAGGAATCACTAACTCTCGTAGCTTAAGAAGACTGAATAGAATAAGAGCCCTTGATCTGCACCCACATTTTCAGAAGCTGAAACCCCCCCCCAAAAAAAATTATTTCAAAACCTGAATGGGGAGAAGGATTGCAAGAAAAAGTGATGCCTCAAATGCTAGTTGGCAATAGCAGACAATACTGTACTTTTTTGAATGGACATATGGTGTAGCTCTGAATTAGATACCATATTTATGAGAAACGTTCCTGGGACGAAAAGCGGAATAGACTAAAGGGAAGCAATATGGCATTCATTGCTCAAAAAACATAAGAGGCTACAGGAACACATGAGCCACACACTATAGAGAAGTGCATCAAATCTATTGCTGAACTGACAAGAATGATAAGGAAGCAAAGTACCCCTGGAAGGAAGAGAGAAACATTTTCTCCGCATTTTATTCTATTTTTCTTTTATACTGCCTGTAATTATTCTAGCATGGGAGATGGAGCCATTTTGTTATTTCAACAGTCCCGAGAGGCCTGCACTAAAACATTCCCTGTTCTGTGGTTCCTCTGAACTGCCATAGCTGCAGCTTCTCTCTTGGTGAGGAACATAAACAGGATTTATGGCTGGCTGACATTAGGGATGTTCCCTTTGTTGATGTTTTAATTCTTGGTGGCAGCACAGCTGCATTTAAGGTAAGAGAGAGGCAAAGAAGCCACCAAGTATGGGGGTAACCATGGTAACTTCATGGAAGTTAAATAAAAAAACTTCTTTTAAAAAATAAAGATAATGAGGTCCCTGAATCAAGCTTCATGAGCCTTGTTGTTTCAAAGATAGAGATAGAGCTACCTCAGGATTCCTAATTACCTTTGCAACAGAATAATATAGCAAGACAGATTATACACAGAAGCATTCGCCTCTTTCTGCAAACACAAAACCCAGCATGCAATTTAAACCGCATCCAATACACAGAGACAAAAGAGGCACAAAATAAAGGAGTTAATGTCCCTTTGCTAAAGGCAGAGCAACCTATAAAAGTAGCAGTCAGTACAACAATCTGCAGTGAGAAGGCCAAGGAAGCCCAGCGACGTAACTATGGTGGCCACCAAGGAGAGAAATGGTTTCCTTTATGTATTATAGATAGAGACTGTTGACAACACAATGGGGATCGGTCTGTGTGTTTTCTTCCTTCTATAATGCTGCTTTAACTCACTGCAGCAGACAGTGTACTTTAATGCAGATTACCTGCAGAGTCTTTCAGCACAGAACAGCACGCTCCATCCACATCTGCCTTCCAGACAGATATACAGTATGACAAGACAATACAACCCAAACACATAAGCACACAATATGTCCCTCTTGGTTTTGTTTATATACATATACATATACATATACATATACATATACATATACATATACATATACATATACATATACATATACATACATACACATATATATACACATACATATATATAAGGCAACAGTAAGTAGTGATCTTCTTCCCATATTTGGGCATACCGGGGGTTGTAACTCATATATATATATTAGCACTCATCAGCTAGCCATACCCTTACTGGGATTCGATGATGAGAGCTAAATAGCTTGAAATAGATCTATACTAGTCTCCCTTTATTTATTTATCAGCACAAATACAACACAAATGTAACAAAGGCAACAGTAAAAATATTGGGTTTCTGTCTGGATGGTCTCTTGTGACGAGCCGATGGACAGAGAATGGAAGCAGTGAACTTCCTCCCATATTTGGGCATACCAGGGGTTGTGACTTTTACATATATAACATATATAACAGATATAACAGATATACATATATATGTTATATTTGTGCTGATAAGTAAATAAAGGGAGACTAGTATAGATCTATTTCAAGATATATATATCTTGAATTTATTTATTTATCAGCATAAATATTTATTTTTATTTATTTATCAGCATATATATATATATATATATATATATATATATATATATATATATATATATATATATATATATATATATAATTTTTAAATTGTTTCTTAACTGTACGTATTTCATACTTTTTAGCTTTTAAAATTATTAACTGTTTGTATTTCACTCTTCCTATGGTAGTCTATGGCCATAATAAAGATTTGACTGAAGGTGATATGTCCAGTTATCTACCATCTAATACCAACTTGTTTTTTCACAACAGTGCTATATCCTAAACTTCACCTAACAGGACTATAACCCTCAACCAATTGGCAAATAAATCTTTGGCACCAGGGCATCTTCAGCCAATGTGAAATGTCACCATCTATTCCACTATTAAACTGGAACAGTATTCTGGGCTCTATCATTTTATAATCATTCTTTCAAAAACATTTAATATGCCATGGAAGAGACTAAGTTTGATTGTCTGGATAGCTTGGTGAAATTGATTTTTAAAAAGCCAGACTCCACCTGTCCCAATAATGTTTGGGAATAAGGCAGGATTTATCCTACTATAAAGCAGACAAATGGCAAAGAAAAATATAATGTATAATGATTCTATATTCATTAGATAGCATATAATTGACAGTCTCTCACTGTGAATACAATAGATATATGTCTTTGAAGAACAAATAATCCCCAAAAGCTCCTTCACTTTTTTGTCTCTCTCAAATCATAAAAAGTGTTTAAAATAAAGTGGGTAAATTGTAAATATTATCAGTTTTAAAGAAAAATAGTTACTAGCACAAGCAATGAAACACTATACTCAGTCTTCAATGCCGTTTCAATTCATTGCATATTCTTACTGAATGCCTTATTAAACAGCCATCATATTTTTTTAAGGATCCAAGGTATAGGGAAAGGAACAATTTATGCATTGTTAAAATACATGGTCTTGAATAATAAGATTTTAAAAAGTTACACTAATGACTTTAGGTTCCAAATGGCAACATTTAGTGAATGCTTGTATCACACTATTCATACCTTCTGCTTGAGTAAAAGATGAAGTCTGAGACCAGGAAGACCTTCACACAATTACATATTGTGCGTCATTTGCAGCTATTTCTGCAACAGAAAGTTTTGTTCTTGGTTATTTGTGCCACCTAGCAGCTGGACTACTGTAATTGTCATCATATGGGGCTGTTCTTCAAATCTTTTTTAAAGCTTCAGCTGGTTCATCCATGTAATACACTAACATGGGAGCTACCATAGCTAACAGCTAACAAAGCTGGCTATTGGGGTATACAATTCAAGGTGCTCATTTTTCACTTTAAAAATCAATGTGGCTCAGGGTTGGGATAGCTCCAAGATCACCTTCTTTGAATTGATTCTACTCACCCAGGGAAATTTAACAGAGATGCTTGTTGAGAATCCCAAACCTGAAGGAATGTCATGCTCAGGTCTTTCCAGCAATGGTCCCTACCTTTACAGGCTCACTCCTCCCCACCCCACCCATATTCAGACCATCCCCATTCCACTTTTAGACAACCATTAAAAACATGGCTTTCCAGAGATGCACTTGGGGCCACTTAAACATTTTACTGTCTCAATAGTAACACATCAGGGCTTTGTTTTACTTGTTTAGCTTATTGCCTTTTTATACTTCAAAATCTCAAGCTAATTGGAGTTTTTGAAAATGTAGCAGCAAAATGAATGTTGCAGATGTTCTGAAATTGTAATAAATTGTTGAGTAATGGAGAGTCATGAATTACATCTAACTGCATTTATGCCACCTTCATCATGCTAGCTTGTACAGCTTAGACCTTGCCATCACTCTCTAATACAGAAATATTTTCTGCATGTTTTGCTACATTCCAGTAGAGAGAACTACTGCAAAACACTTTATTGATTAAATGATTGCTATTTAAACTATTTGTTAAAAAGTAAGAATAGAAAGAAATAATCTTCGAACTTGCTTGATGCTAGTTGATTATGTTTGTTTCATTTTATTACATTTTATTTCATTTGTGGGGATGCCCATCTCACTTTAAGGTCTCAGAGCAGCTCACAACAGATGGAATTTGATGGAAAGGGAAAATAATTATGATGCAAAAACTGCCTATAAGAGTAGGGAACATTGTGAGGGCTGGAAAGGTGATATGAAATCAGGACAGAGGTAACCAGAGATTCTGTTTCAGAACATATCCATAGATATTTCCTGAGCATCCGGAAAGGAAAAAGGAATTGCCAAATTCCTTTTTCATATTCTTCACATTCTCTTAATATTCTACCTATAGTTTCCAGCTAATTCAGTTTTGCTTCATATGCCTTTATCATGTTTTTAAATTTAAAATTCACTCATTACCAGTGTTTTTTCCTTCCTAGCATTCCTACATACACATACACACACACACACACACACACACACACACACACACACACACACACACACAGACATGCAAGGTCTCATTCCCCCCCCCCCCCAAGATCAACCAAGTGTTGATCTATTGATTGTAACAGGAATTGACTGACTGGTTTATTGCCCCAACCTGACATTATGGGTTGAGAGAGAGAGAGTGATTGGCACAAAGTCACCCAACTGGCTTTCATGCCTAAGGCTGGGCTAAAACTCAGTCTCCCGGTTTCTAGCCTGGTGTCTTCACCACAATTATGAGGCAAGATAAAATTTGTGTTGTCAGTATTCTAGGTTTTGTACTGCTATCTACAAAGATAAAGGTATCCATGTCCTAGAAAAACATCTGGAAAGCAAGTTGAGCCAGAAGATGACAAATTACAGTCTCCATGAATTACCAGTATCAAAAGACTGATGTTTCCCCAATATCCTTCAAGGGAAAGGTATACAAGGTTGCAACCACAGCTACTACTTTTGCTTAGGGCTTGTCACTTTCCTGCTCCCATCCCCCTTTCAGGAAAATGAATAGCTCAATCCTTGTAGAATTTTTCATTCATTCATTCATTTCATTCAACTTAGATATCAAATCTAAGTTGCAAAACTAAATGGTGACAAACTTTATAGCTTTCTGCAGCTGTTTGCTAACGTCTGAGGTCTGTCTAGATTTTTGCATTCCAAATCTGATAGTCCTTAAAAAGAGTCTTATAAATTTAATTAAACTCTTTATACTTGCTCTGATGATCGGACCTCTGGCAAAATGAAACAGAATCAAGTCATTGATTCTGAAACTCAGTTAGGATAAATTGCTCAAAATGGGTTTCATACAAAGACTTTGGGAACTGTGAATTAGCAGTACTCAAACACAGTCCAGCTGGAAATGTCCAGGTATCCTATTGATGGATCTTAGGGATTTTCCTCTTTTGCAGTTCTTTAATTGTTTATCACATAAACAAGAAGAATGCTATAACTATTACATGCTGATAGAAGGGATGGCATTCTCTTTTCCTCTGGAATAACTGCAAAGAATGCTGCATAGACAAGATTTATCAATGCAGCAGGAAAGCGGCAGAGATCTGCAGTGCTCTTACTAAAAGATATTGCATTCTGGTTTGCCATCACAGCCTCAGCAGGAATTTAACAAAGAAACGAGGGGGGGGGGGAGGATATAGTCATCCATGGCACAAATAAATTAACACATTGAAAAACTATGCCCTTAGCACATTCCATGTTTTAGAAATATATTTCCACAGAACTATAGCCAATCTGAGGCATATTCATATGGTCCAGCAGTTTAAAATATATCTCCTTCCTTTGTTAATATACTAGTGGTGGATTGTACACAAATCACACAGCGACACATCAGACAATTCTATATGGACTATAAACCCGTCAGCTGCTCAAACCATTGCCTTATTGATCCATCTAGCTCTATGGGCTAGCAATCTGGCTCAGAATAGCTGTGGCCAAGAAATACAATTACTTCTGTTGCTCTTAATAACAAAAAAACTCCATACATTCCTTGTTCGAATACATCATGATAAGACATAATCCGTTCTGTTTGGTTTGGCTCATTATCTTGTGTGATTGTGATCACTGTTACTGTGATTTGCAAGTCATATTTATAGCTTACCATGTTGTGTAAACTGAGTAATTGTAGTTGATTCAACAAGCAATAGCTAAACCATACCTTAATGCAGGGGGTGTAATATTTTCAAACAGCGGATGCCATTATGAAATTTTAAATGATGCTGCAGCTGTCAACAAGCAGGACAAGGAAGTATGTTTGGAAATATGAGTACATGTGTACAAAAAAAAAGCTAAAATGACTAAAATCTTATCAGATACTGTGCAGGAATATAGATCTTATAAGAATGGGGTAGTATTGTTTTGAAAAATGGAAAGCAGATTATATACGACAATTGTGGGATATTTTAGTTTAAGCTGTAAACCCCATTTGTTGAATTTCTAAACTTCAGTAGTCTTACAAATTCATAGAGCCAAAAGAAATTGGTGAAAAATAAAAATACATTTTGCCAAAAAAAATAAAATTCTGAGAGCAAGAGGTACCTGCTGGTGTGCGTAAATGTACATGCAGATATATACACACACGCATAATATATGCTAATTAATGTGCTGTACTTGATTTTTTTAATGATCATATTGAAAAAGAGTAGAAGGAACACTAGAAGGAAAAGGGTTATTTCATTTCACATCCACATTGTCCCAGACAACACTTTTAGAAGCACTCCAAATGCAAAATATTGGCATTATTTCAAGATTCATGTTTTGTTACTTTTACAATTTAAAATGTTTTAAATTTTTAAGCAGTTATTTCTAATTCCCAGTTGCTGAAATAAATCTGGTAATTTCATAAATGAGTAAATTGAATTGCTTAAGAATTCTTGTTCAGTATGCAAATAGTTCTATCAATACTGAATGTTATCTGTTTAAAAATAGAAAATTGGGGAAAGTGGTATTTTGAATTTCAGTTTTAAAAAATCTGGTAGCGGTTCAAAGTACTTAAGAAAAGTTCATGTCTTCAAATTTCAAGTAGTTATCATACAAAAAAACCTCAATTTGGACCAGCAACTTGGTTGTTAAACAAAGCAGCCACTAAGTGAAAAACCACATAACTGTGGCTAAGTTTATAATCTTACTTGAGCTTTCCTTGCTTTACAGACCTGTGAAGGTCATAAATGGTTGCAAAGTTGGTTTTCATCACCATTGTAACTGCAAACAATCAGTGTCTGAGGGAATAGCTAACCCAAGACTACCTACCATATATAAGCCTACTCATTCTTGACATAAACAGGCCATTTTCCAAGCTGGCTAGAGAGAATGCAAATGACACCTAGAGAAGATACCATGTAAGTTGATGAACTAGAGCTAAGAAATACATTTTAGTCTCATCTAAACCACAGGCCATAAAACCATAAAGACAAAATGAAGGAAAATATATTCTATCATCAGTTCTGAATACTCAGATGTGCATTTTGAGTAATGCTGTGGTTGAGTTTTTGACTGCCAAAGGAGCCATTCAAATTGAAATTTATCTTCAAATGCAGTTTATTTATGATTATGACCATGTTGACAAAAGCATTGTGTGTCCCTGGCCAACAAATGTACAAATGGTGAACCAGTAAGAGCTGATCTGTGTAATCAAGAATAAAGTGGATGAGCTGTGACAGCAACTAATGAGTTTCACAAGAGAAAGTCTGATGAGCCAATTAAGGGCAATCTTAGGATCTACAAAGGGAAATTGTTATCAAGCTTAATATTTCACAGAAATTTATAGGTCATATTGCTGATGTTCTTTAATAACTGAAGATTTGTGCAAGATGGTCCTGTTATGCTGATGGCAGAGATGAAAGCTTCAAGAGTGCCCAAAACTGTTCTTTGCCTATAAGAATGAAAGTGAGGAAATTCTTCATAGAACCCTGACACAGAAACATGGGTTCATCATTATGACTTAGAAATGAAGTCTATGGAAAACCTTCACAAAACTTCACCTTCGGGGAAAAGAAAATTCAAAACTACATTTGAATGCAGTTACTTTTTTTTTTTTTAGTATACTGAAGGTATTATTCATGTGGATTTCCTTGAACCTGGTGCCATTATTAATTCACAGTACTATACTGTAGCAGACAAAACTTTGAAACAAGGATTAAATAGAATTCAGAAACCCAAGAAGGAACTTTTTCTATAAGATATCAACAATTGGTCTCACACCTAATGAGCCACCCAGGGGGCAACTGTGAAATTGTATCTCTTTGGCTGAAGAGTGAAGTTTTCATGATGGCTTTAAGAAACTTCTCTGTTGGTTGGCAAAAGTGTGAAGTGAATTATGATTATGTGGAGAGGTAAATATAGGTAACCAGAGAACTTATTTCAAGAACCATTTTTCTGTTTCATTTATTAAAATATCCATATTTAAAATTATGGAGGTGGAAGCATTATATTTCATTCAACCTCTTATTTGCTCCCAGTTTCCACAATATCAAATAATAGCCATTTTTCTGTTTTAGTTTCAGCTGCATTTGACCGGATTATTCTAGTTTAAGCCCCCCAAATTTAAGAAGCTGGTTTCACACATAACAAGCCAACTGGAATTTGGATTCACATGAAAAGTAGGCATAGTATCTGTTTTATTAAGATGCTGATATGCATATAATTTAAGAAAGATAATGTCATTATTAAATTGGTTCCTAACCTGAATGGTTAAATGTAAAAGGACATATAGGAAATACAAGTTAAAATTACATAAGAAATGAACATAAACATCTTGTGCTATTATTTGATATTGAAACCTGCTTGATATTGAAAAATGTACAAAATAAACGGTACCTTTATGTATATACATTGAACAATTTCTCTACCATACCTAACCTGCTGCTAACTTCTAGGTAGAACATTTACATTACACGGTAAGTGCAGAATTCACTATCAAATATACAACCAGTAAACATCTATAGGAAGGACAACACCCATTTTCCATGACCATAGACTGCTGATAAAAATAAGAATCTGCAATACAGCCATGGTAATACTCAATTTACAACAATATGTTTAGTGACCGTTCAAAGATTACAATGGCACTGAAAAAAGTAACTTAGGACTGTTTTTCACACTTACAACTATTGCAACATCCCCATGACCATGTGATCAAAATTCAGACGCTTGGCAACTGGCATATATTTATGATGGTTGCAGTGTCCCAGAGTCATGTGATCCCCTATTACAGTGATGGCTAACCTTTTTGCCATCACGTGCCAAAAATGGGGGGAGCGCGGAGGGGCATGCTCGTGTGTACCCCTCCCCGGATGCACGTGCGACCCTCCCGCCCTTCCCCCTTGCTTTTGGGGCGCAATGGCACCATGAACCTGTTTTTCACCCTCCCCAGGCTCGAGGCTTTCTAGGAGACTAGGGAGGGTGAAAACGGCAAGCCCTCTGGAGGCCAGAAACAGCCCGTTTTCTGACTTCTGGGTTGCCCATAGGGCCGTTTTTCTCCCTCTGGAGGCTTCAGGGAAGCCTCCTGAAGCCTCCATAGGGCGAAAAATGGCCCAATGCACAAATTGGAAGTTCAGGAATGGACTTCAGAGGGCGAAAAACGGGCGAAAATGAAGGCTGAAATCACCTGGCCAGTGCACGCATGCGCACTGGAGCTGACAGGGCAACGTCTCACGTGCCCTAAGAAATGGCTCCAAGTGCCACCTGTGGCACGCGTGCCATAGATCTGGCCCTATTGCAACTTTCTGACCAGCAAAGTCAGATTCATTTCACAACCGTGCTATTATGCTTAACAAGTGCAGAGATTCACTTAACAACCATAGCAAGAAAGGTTGTAAAATGGGACAAAATTTACTTAACAAATATCTCACTTAACAACAGAAAGGTTGGTCTCAATTGTGACCATAAGTCGAGGACCACCTGTATCTAGTTCTACAGACATGTCAGCGCTGCTGCAATATATATATTTTAAAAGTCATGTGACTTAGAGGATAGTTTTTAAAAAAAAATCAGAGTGAGGTCTACCCCTTCTTACAATGAGGAGGTTGTTTCAGGCAATACATAAAAGGCCAGCGATGGGAAACGGAGTCATGTGGCTTGCCCTGCATTCCCTGAAATAAACTGCCAGTGGGACAGTTCTGCCATTTTGAGGCAGAAGCTCTTGCCTATTTCTGTCTCATCATCAACACTAAAGCAAATTTGCTATTTTTCTTCAAATGGGTATAGAAAAATGGCATCTTATCACTTAAATATCTTGGGTTGGCCTGGATTTTGACAGCCTCATGAGCAATCTGTTTTTCTCAAAGCTGGTAATTTTTAGTTGTGAGAAAAGAAGAATTAAGAGGGAGGTGGTAGCATTCTTCAAATATGTGAGAAGACTGTTACATAGAAGAAAACCAAGAAAACCTCTTGCTCCAGAGTACAAGAACCGAATAATGGATTGAAGCCATCAGAAGGTAGCATCCATTTAAATGTTAGGGAGGAAAAACCTTCCTTACATGAAGAGCATTTCAAAAATGCATCTAATTGATAAGAGAACTGGTGGATCCACATTGACTGGGTGTATTAAAGCAGGGGTGTCAAACTCAAGGCCCACAGGCCAAATCCAGCCTGCAGGGTTAAATCTGGCCCACAGAGCCGGCCTGGAAATAGCAAAGGACTGGTCCACAGTGCCTATGGCAGCCAAAACTCTGGCTCCCCACATCCCGTTTAGGCCTCAATGTCCTCCTGCAGCACTTTGCCAGCCAAAACAGGGTGCAGGGGGCATGTGGCCCTCCTGCACCGCGTTTTGGCTGGCAGGGTGCTGTAGAAGGCGTCCATCCCATCTCCCCACCCCCACCCGGCCGACCCGCGGAGGAGAACTATGCTGATCCAGCCCTTGAAGAAATCCGGTTTGACAGCCCTGTATTAACGTGAAAACCAGGCAACCATTTCATTCATGTTTTAATTTAATTTAATTTAATCTGAGAAAAAGGTTGGACTAAATGATTTTCATGAACGGGCCATTTCTTTGCTTGTTTTTGCCCCCCATCCCCTCAGGAGCACTCTGCAAGCCCCCACAAGGCTATTCATGCCTTTAAAAAAAACCAGGCCCATTTTTGTGAAAAACAGGCTGTTTTGAAGAGGTTTGCAGAGTGCAAAATCTTTTTTTCCCCCTTTCTGAAAGCTGTTTAGTTAGAGTGGTTGATGAGAATTATATTGATCAAGTGCTGTCCCAGCAGAAACAAAGTTTTAGGTGCTACAGGTTGTCAGCTATTTCCTTCTCCAGCACATGGATAAATACACCTGGAAACATTTACCTACCTACCTACCTACTCTCTCTCCCTACCTACTGTATTTCTCTCTCCGCCCCATCTACCTATCTACCTACTCTCTCTCTCTCTCTCCCTATCTACTGTATTTCTCTATCCCTCTACCTACCTACCTATCTACACACTCTCCTTCTCTACCTATTTACTATCTCTCTCTTTCTCTCTCTCTCTATTCCTTTCTCTATCCCTTTATCTACCTACCTACCTACCTACCTACCTACCTACCTACCTACTTTCTCTCTCCCTACCTACCTACTGTATTTCTCTCTCTTTCTCTCCCTCTCTATCCCTCTGTCTACCTACCTACTTAAAAAAATTGCCTCTTCAAAACCTGAGTGCGTCTTATACCCCAGTGCATCTTAGACTCCGAAAAATATGGTAAATATACGGAAAATACGAAAAATAAAGATTGGGTGTGTTGTACTTACAAATTATTTTGTGTGTGGAATGGGGGCAGGACAGTTTTTGTTACTCCAGAGACTGTGCTATGACAACTGTAAAAAGAACTGATGGTGTTCCTGACTTGTTCTTAGAACTTAGAGGCTGGCAGGAAATTGTTGGCTTTCTGAAGTACTGGGGAGAGGGGTAGAAATATGGTTAATACTGTGCCATGATACTATGTTTAGTTTTCAGTGTCTGGGACTGAAGATGGTGGCTTGGAAAACACGCAAATTCAGAACATCTGCTCATTCTTTCCAAGCAAGTAACTGCTTGTCAAAGAATTGGTACAAATAATTGGAGTAAAGAATCAGAACAACTCTGTGAGTAGGCTCAAGTAGTTTCTTTACTGTTATTCTTATGTTTACAAAAATCTCACCAGAATAACTGCATTTTCTTGGGAACAGAAGTCTTTGAAAGTCTGACCTCTGTTGCTTCCTCCCACAAGGTAGACCATTTCTTTACTCCCCCGTCAACTCTAGATGGAGATTCCATCATAGGTACCAAGAGAATGTAGTCCACCTACCAAATTCAGAAATCAGTTGGGTTCTAAAAATGAAAGTATTCAGTTTCTGTAACTTAATTCCTTTTTTCTTGTAATAAATCAGGGTAAAGATCCTTCTGTAACAATTTTCTTCTTTAGTGTGTTCACATATAACACATATGAGAGAACCATTCCAGTATTAGGTCCTCATTCCACCTTCTGTTTCCAGTATAAAATGATTCTTGCCAATTAACTGTTTTATGTAGCCATGATTTATCTAATGGGGGCACATACCAATATATAATTTTTGCTATTTTATGATGTAGAAAAGTTAAATATTGGCACTGATATTTCCTAGGTTAGGAATGGAATTTACATGGAGGTTATGAGCATGAGATCAGAGTTGAAAAAGCTTCTTGGATGAGAAGCGAAGTATCTTAAAAGAAAAACCAGATAGTTCAGTTGCCTCTTGAAAAAGCACTTTTGAGACAACTCATGACCTGGTTGACTCAGAATCTCCGTAGACATTTATGAGATTGAAATAAATTATTCTTGATAGCAGCACAGATGAAGTAACTAGTACCTATATGATTGGTAAAGGAATTCTTTCAAGGAGGCATTTGAGACTGGTGAATATATCGAGAGACTTAGGACAGCCAAGAAAACAGAACGGTGAGTCTGAGACTTGTCTAAAACCAGTGATGGATTGTATATAAATTGATGAATTGAATTCTAATCAAGGAAGAGTTTTGAGTCAGTAAGAAAGCTAATCTAGGCTTAGAAATACAGCCAGTACTGGCTTTCTATGAATCACATCTATATTTGTGAAAGATTTGGACCTGACTTTGTCCCCATTTATTATTTATTAACAAGATTTATAAGGCTGCTCTATTCAAAAAAATGGGACTTGGGGCAGCATACAGCATAACAAATAAATCAGTCAACCCCTACCACAACTAGAATTCACCTAGAATTAGAGCCTGTCATATTTCAAGGGGTGGGGGTGAAGATCAATCCATAAATTATAATCAATTATTTTGGTTGGAGTGATTTCTACTAATTGTTTTTCATTATATATTATTACTCCATTTTTATTCATTTGTATTAGTGTTAATGGGTTATTAAACAACTCAACCCAGAGTTCTCACTTGAGGCACAAATAATCAAGCTCAAATTGTTAAATTTGAGCCTGGACACATTGCCTGAAGATCCAGTTCTATAGAAAAGACTCTAACACTAGGAAAGGTGGAAGGAAGGAGGACAACCACAGCAAAGTAGATGGACTCAGTTTTTCCTGAGTGCCCCTCGGGAGATTTGAAAGAGCAGGCTGGGGATAGATTGTCATGGAGAAAAATCTATCTATATGGTTCCTAGGAGTCAAAAAAATGACTTGATGGCACATGATCAATCAACTACTGTGTTTCCCCGAAAATAAGACAGGGCCTTATTTTCTTTTGATCCACAAAATATGGCTTGGGCCTTATTATCAGGGGAGGGCTTATTGTTTTGGGGTTGCTGGGAGGCTGCTCCCTTGCGAGCAGGCTCCCAAAGAGCCGGGCACAGCCTCAAGGGCGAAGCAACCTTGAGGTTTCCACGCTCATGAGCAGCCGCCTGGCAAACCCCCTGTCCAGCCAGGCAGAGCACCATTCACTGACCTAGGGGGTATCCCTAAGGCGCCAAGCCACGTGGCACTCTGTCCGCTCCCCAGCTCCTGCGGCTTGGCACATTCGGGATAACCCCTAGGTCAGTGCATGGAACTCTGCCCGGCTGGAGAGGGTGGTTGCGCGAGTGCCTGTTCTGCCCTGGCCCAGCTTTCTCTTCAGGGCCAGGGCATCACCGCCACTTTTGCCGCCGCCGCTGCCGCGCTTCGAGCATAACTTCTTCTCCACCTTCCAAACTCCGGAACTCGGCTTCCAATTCTTCCAGCAACATTTTTTTTAACAATCTTAAAGACAGTGTTTTTTTTAAAAAGTGCAATCTAAACAAAAATACTAAAAAGGAAGAAAAGAAAAATAAATTATTTACTGAATTACCAATGAATTTACTTCTACAATGTGAACAATATAATACTGTAAGATATCATAGAGTATCTGCCATGGTAACACATATTTCTGCATTAGTAGAAAATATTGCCTTTTACAAAAGTATCACAAATTTATCCTTCCACATTTTATTCAACAATCAGAGCTTCATATTATATTCCACTGTCTCCAAACTAAGTTATACTTCTCAGTTCCAGCATATTGTTGTTTCTCAAACTAAATATTTTAGTTGGCCTCTGCACTATCATTTCAGTAATATGTTTATTGCCGTGCTGTAAAAATATTTTAGATTTTTCAAAATAATTAATTATGAAATAATATTTTAGTTTTGCTTTTATTTCATTTATTCTGTATTTTAATCTGGGAGCTAAAGCTTTTACATTAAATGGCAGTAAGTGTATTGGGAAGTATTTTCCAGCTTTATTAAAGTTAACTCTCAGATAATACAGAGGTTCTACTCATTGAGAAGATACCAATTTGGTTAAGCCACCAGGCCAGAAACCAGGAGACTGTGACTTCTAGTTAGGCTTTAGGTATGGAGGCAGCTACATGACCTTGGTGGCTCTCTCCCATCCCTAAGGAAGAAGGCAATGGAAAACCACTTCTGAAAACTTTCTAAGAAAACTTCATGGACTGATTGAGGTACCTAATAGAAGACATTGATTTAAAGGTACTCGCACACGCATACCATTGAAGAAAATGAGGACTTTACTGTATATTGTATATCAAACCAAATGAAATGGGAAAAAGGAAAAAAACAGTTTTAATATTTTCCAAAGGAGTTCAACATGCAGTACTGAAGTGATATTGTCCAGAGGAGGTATTCTACTGGTTCAGAATGGCTTGAGGGAATCGGTAGCAGAAAATTGCAGGTGGCCCCACCCATCTGCCCTGGTTCTACGGCATCCTGTTTAGGCCCCTTTTTAGCAAAAAGTGCATGCACGGAGATGGTGCATGCGAGCAAAGAGTGCATGTGCACACACTCACATTTGGTAGGGAAGGTAAGTAAACACCACCCCGATACTGTCATTGATGAATCTCAATTAAATGTATATGTTTTCCAACCTTCTCTATACCCAGGGATTATCCCAGTTTGGATGCAATCCAGTTGCATACCCTATTCTAATTTTAACAATCATGAAATAGCCTGCTGGCTCCCCTCTTGTTCTCATCTCTTTTTTTAAATCAATTACATATGTTTAATAAGAACAAATGTGTGCACTAGCCATACAAATATGCTCTAAAAGCACACCAAAAAATTAAGGACTTCCTTACTTGCTCTTTATGATCTTAAGTAATCTTCAAAAGGCATTCATCTGCCATCGGCTGTTCTCTCTTTAAAAACTGTGATAACAAACTGATTTAGCAAATGCACACACTTAAAATCTGTGTTTACAGAATGAATGAGTAAATTCATCCCATAGGGTTTGATAAACTATCTTGAAAGCAAACACACAAACACACTCACCATCTTTACATAACAGTACTTAAAATACATACAGTAATTATAAATGCTAGATGAAGTTATTCAGTCTTATTGTTCCACTGAATTAAGGAATATGCTTTTCAAACACACCTTAACTCAATATGGTTCAGGATACACAATTTAAGCTCATCTGACATCTTTTTGTTACCAGCATTTTTTCAGCAATTATTATGAAAATTTCCTCAAAATTCCTATAATATACAAAATGATAACAATAGAGCACTCTGAATGAAGAATCCCCCTCCATATATTAACCTATCTCTCTGGGTTAGTCTCTTAGTCCAAGTTGAAGCAACAGTATTTTCAACAGTTTGCAAATGCATACAAGCTACCTAGATTGCCTCAGGATGCAATTATACTATGCCGATAGACATACATAATTAAACTCATTCCTGATGGAAACAAAGAATAGCAAACTAATTGTATAGAGTTTTCTGTGCCAACAATTACCTATCCCTGGACAGAAGGAGCAACTTTCTCTTCACCACTACATTGAGAGTCCAATGGTAATGTAGCCTGATACAGCGAACAGCAACAAACAGGGTGCGTCCTGTTTAAGAGGGTCCAAGCAAAAAAATCGCTCATAAATCAAGTATAGGCGCATGTGACAATACAGTTAAGTAGAGGTAGTCCTTGACTAACAACCATTGATTTAGTGACTGTTCAAAATTACAATGGCACTGAAAAAGTGATTTATGACTGATCCTCACACTTATGTACACTTAAGAGTTTATGTTTGTATACAACAGAGTTTACACTGTATATTTGTATGCATACTGAGAGCTTATGCACCAGACACAAATTCCTCGTTTGTCCAATCACACTTGGCCAATAAAGAATTCTATTCTATTCTGATCTGTTCTGTTCCCATTCCATTCCTTGCACTTATGATCTCTGTAGTATCTCCCCTGTCAAATGATCAAAATTTGGTGCTTGACAACCAACCATGTATTTCTGATAGTTGCAACATCCTGGGATTATGTATTTGCCATCTGTGATTTTCCCAGCCTGCTCCTGATAAACGAAGTCAATGGGGGCAGCTGAAGTCACTTAACAACTGAAGTGATTGGCTTAACAACCATGGCAAAAAAGGTCATAACATCAGCCATGACTCATTTAATAACCGCCTTACTCATATTTATATTTACTCATTATATATTTATGTGATCACATTTAACAACCTTCTGACAATGTCAAAGGGGAACCCACATTAAGATAAAATAACTTTATTGTCATTTTTTCTGTACTGTGAGCACACTGGCCCACATTAAAAATGAAATTATGTTGCCTGCTCTCAAGAGAAACTATATATCTACCCAAACACATACACAACACACATATACACATGATATACGCATACATATATATCTACACTCATATACATATGCATGCATGCATACATACATACCAGGGGCAGGTTCCTGCCAGTTCTAACCTCTTCTATAGAAGAGGTTCCACAAATCTACAGTGCCGTTTAGAACCGGTTCCAGCTCCCTCCCCCACCCATCCGCCCATCATCAAGATGAAGAGCAAGAGGAAGAATTCTGGGAGTTGAAGTCCACAAGTCTTAAAGCTGTCAAGTTTGAACACCCCTGGGGTTTTTTTTCTAAAGGGTTAGGGGTGCAAAGGTCTTGTAATTTGACAGCTTTAAGACTTGCGTGCTTCAAATGCCAGACTTTCTGAACCAACATTTTGGTTGCTAAGCAAGAGTGTTGTTAAGTGTGTTTCACCATATTTTACAAGTTGGCCATGCCCACCAAGTCACATGACTGGTAAGCCACTCCCACCCGGTCACATAGCTGGCAAGCCACTGCCACAAAGCAGGCCACACCTACAGAAGAGGTTCTAAAAAAAATTGAAACCCACTACTGATACATACATAAATAATTGAATACATAGTGGAAAGAGGAAACTTGAGAGTTCACAAAGTTGATGCTATATGGAACAAAACTGTGATTAAATCTCGATGTTCTGCTTCAGATACCACAAAGCCTCCTCCCGGAAAGTAACAAGGAAAACAAGTCATGAAGCGGATGTGTAGCGTCCCAAACAATCCTGAGAACTCTGCTCAAGCATCACTTATGTCCCGGATAGAAGGAAGTGAACTACCAATGATCTTTTCTGCCCTCCTCCCCACTCTCTACACCGCCTTCCTGTCTGAAGCAGTAATGCTTCCAAACCGGACAGTAATGCAATATGACAGGATGCTCTCGATCATCTCTCTGTAGAAAGTGGTAAGGACAGGGGTAAAGAAAATGAACTTTTCTCATGCGACGCAGAAAATGCAGGCGCTGCTGAAAATGCAGGCACTGCTTCACCAATGTGTCACTGTTGAGTGACCAAGCTAGCTTACTTGTTAGGTGCGCACCCAGAAACTTGATACTGCCAACCACCTCCATAGCTTTCTTTTAAAAAAACAAAACAGGTTTTTTTCAACTGTAGTCTCTCCCATCTAACCACTGACTAGCTCTTAACCTATTTCAGGGGTGTCAGTCATGTCATCATGGCATCATCACATGATGTATTGCAACTTTTCCCCCTTCCCTCAACTGGGCATAGGCGTGGCCAGCGCATGATGCATCCGGCCCGCGGGCCATGAATTTGACAGCCCTGCCCTATTTAATTGGAGCACTGCTGCTAGCTATAGTAAAAAAAAATCTACTTTTGCTAACCAGGAGCATAAAGAGGAAGCAAGAGAACTGTGCCATTACAGGTATTAAATAAGCAATGGAAAACCCCACTAAATCATTTATCGCAAAAATATAGCTTATACTTCAGAGAGGTTGTTTTTAGGAATAAAAAGAGGATTTGATGCAGGGTGATTGATTATGCAAGCAATCCTGTTTGAACTGCTGTGAGCTGGATTGATTCAACTCAAAGCAGAATCCCCATCCACTGCTGCTACCTTTTCTCTCTCTGCTTTCAACAAATTATGAGGAAAGGCTAGAGAGTGTCAAGGGTGTACAGAAATTGGGAGAGGCCTGACCTGGGACGAAATTGTACTCTGCAGGCAAGAATCCTTAGAGTACCATTTTCCATCAGAAGAGAGGCTTGGTTCTGATGCTTGCCATAATTTGCCCTATCCTTCTTATCCAAAATTATTTTTCCTTCTGTTCATTTTTTCTTTTTTCCCCCTTTTTACTGAAGAACATGCAACAGTAGGCAAGGTTGATCTGGCACTGTGTATTTTCAACATGAAAATTGGTGTTTCACTACCTCTTGCTAATCTCTGTTACCAAAATGTCTAAGTGTTGTATCCAAGCACTATGGCAGGGTGGTCACAAACATAAATACCTTGTTTCCCCCCAAATAAGACAGGGCCTTATTTTCTTTTGACCCCCGAAATAAGCACTTGGCCTTATTTTGGGGAGGTCTTATTATTTTTGAGGTGCAGGAGGCAGCGAGCGTGGTCACCTCATGGCTGCTGCGTTGCAATATTTTTGGGGAGGGTCTATTTTGGGGGGAGGGCTAATTTTAGCACATGCGCTCAAAAACTCGATTGGGCTTATTATCGGGGAAGGTCTTATTTTGGGGGAAAACGGGTATATGCACTACTGCTACACGAAGCTCCAGGCTATGAATTTTGAGAAATCAGTATTTGTAGTCTTTTTTTTTCTGTAGCCAGAAAGACAGAAGAGTCAAGTCACTTTATCTTTAATTTATATGTTGGTTTTGAAAGTAACAGAAGCTAAAAGATGTTGAGAAAGTTAGCCCAATCAGCTGCTCTGGATATCCTTTTTTCATTCAAGTTAATGCTCTAATGAAGAATACTAGTTTTGAGATATATACATATGTTCAGTACAGAGCTCTTTTCAAAAATAAATGAGCTGAGAATAACTCAAAACAGGAAGCAAAATTAGAAAGAGGGCAATATGGCTGGACTCCCATGGAATCCCTTTTTCATGCAGACAGGCTGTCTCAAATAGCTTCTAAATCAATAACTTTGTAAACAAGCCTCCATTTAGGAACAGTTCTAGTTTTCATCTCATCATTTGAATAAAAGATGCAACTGAGAACAAGAGCAATTAACACACTAAAAATGTTTCTCATGGAACTGGAAGAATTCATTATTGTTGCCCAATTCAAAGGTTTTAAAAACCTTCAAAGATACTCCAGGTTATTTTGCTATTATAAACAATACACAAAAACATAAATTTATCTCCGCTCATCACTTGTCCTCTGCTTCTTCTGTTATTCTTCCTGCTCCATTGAATGAACAAGAGACAATAAGACATTATGAAGATCATACCCCATTCTATGCAAAATTAGCTAAGAAATTTGTTCAGCTACAAAAACAAATAGCCTAAGAACAAGTCTAGAAAGTAGCAGAGAAAATATTAGGGAAAGAAAAAAGAACATTTAATATCCCTTTCTTTGCTTTTCATTTCTTCACAGCAATTTCTGATTCTACAGAGAAGAGATGACCATTATTGGCTTTAGAATACAAGAAGGCCTCCTGAGACCTATAAATGTAAAGTGTCCATTTTTTGTCCCTTTGAGTCAGTGACTGCTTGGACAAGTCCCTGCGGTCCTTCTTGGCAAGATTTTTCAGTGGTTTCCCTTGCCTCCTTTCTAAGTCTGAGAGAGTGACTGGACCAAGATGACCTAGGTGGCTTTGTGCCTAAAGCAGGACTCATTGTCTCCCAGTTTCTACTTTGATGCCTAGAATAACAAACAAAAAAAAAGATCATAACTTAGACACAGAGGAAATCTAATCTATTATTATATATACAGTATATAAAAGAAAGCCATTTCCTCTATTGGTCCTTTATTGTCATAGGCACAATTTTCCATTTTAATTTTGGGCTCCAAGGAGTCAATAATAGCAAGGACACTCTTATTATGAGTTTTATAGCATCCAACAGTCAACAGAAATCATGTAGAAATTATAAATAACAACTATCTCCAATAGTTGACAGACTGTTTCTTTTGGGACCTACATCAAAGATTCACTTGCTTGAACCAAGAATCTACAGCAAGGGAAGCAATGCCAAAAGATATTCATGGCAGTTTTGTTGTTGAATGCTCTTTAAATCTCTGGTAAGACGACCACATACTAGTAAGTGCCAGATAAAATGTGCACTAGGTATGAATATAGGTATGAGTATATATATGCAAGCGCACCCAAACCAGTAGTAAAAAAAATTGGCAACTCACCACTGGTACGTACATATGTATAAATGTGAGAACTAAACACAAGAAGACTGTTTGCAAAAAATGCTCCTTTGGGATATCAGCTTTCTATAGGAACCTTAATATCTCTCTCTTGAAGTGGAAAAGGTGCTCTTCTCTGTCCAATACTGGGCATTTCCAGCTTCCTTCCAATGTTCATAAGGATTAAAAGAAAGAAAAAAGAGGCACTGACTAGGCTTGTAAATATTTGACAATTATTGCAATACAAGAATAAGACCTAAACTTTTATTCACCTCTCAATCCTTTATTTACTTAGGCATTAAGACTTTTATTTCAGAAGTACTTGCTTCTGAGTAAAGATGCTTTAATCTGTAAAACTGAATTTCTTTTCCCTACTATAAAGTGTAATTCACACAAAAAATTATTTAATTCTTCTTTCAGGGATTATAGTCTTAAATACATCCTGAGTCAAATACCTATCATATGAAATGGTGCTGCCCTTAGAGAGATCTCATAATTTTCTCAGCCATTATCGTCTTTTGCCTATCTGGGGGTTTTAATTGTACCGTCCACAATATGATATAATATATATATTTATTTATTTGATTTTTATCCCGCCTTTTTACTCTATAAGTAACTCAAGATAGCAAGCATACATAATACTCCTTCCTCCTATTTCCCCCCACAGCAACAGCCCTGTGTGGTCAGTTGGACTGAGAGAGATTGACTGGCCAAAAGTCACCCAGCCAGCTTCCTATATAGTACCAAGAAACCAAATTTCCCTTTACTGGAATTCTTCTGAGATTTACTACGCATTATAAGTATAATTAAGAACTTGACTTTCCAGATAAAATCTCAATTTAGCAATGCCAATTCCCTTACACAATTGGTATTATGGATTACTAAGGATTATAAAGGGGGAGGGGTTCTATTCAATCATGTCTGATTCTCTGGAACTGTTTTCTTGGCAAGGTTTTTCAGAAGTGGTTTGCCCTTGCCTTCTTCCTAGGACTGAGAGAAAGTGACTAGCCCAAGGTCATGCCCTTGGCGGGACTGGAACTCGCGGTAGTCTCCTGGCTTGTCCCTTGATGCCTTAACCACTACACCAAACCAGCTGTCAAGGATTGTGGTATTCAAATAATAATTATAATAACAGCAACATTCGCTTTAGCCCCCAAGTGTTTGTGGAAAATTCTAGGCTAGTTTTATTTTTTTTAGCACACTAAGACTGATCTGACTTTGAAAGTACCAGCATAATATACGTACGAAAAAACTTCCTTTTAACCTTTACAGACCATGCTGAGCTTAACAATGGCACTGCTTTGGTCTTCTGAATAAGGGTTTATTTATGTGTTTCACTTATGACTGGTAAGCAATAAACATACAGATCCCCATCCATCTATCCCCAAGGTAGAAAAGAAGTACAGACATCACTGTCCCCCAAAGAAATCAAAGGTCTGCTGATCTTCCACTACAAATTTTTGTTTGTGTTCTTAAAAAATGCCTCTCAGTATTTTCTGCCTTGGGCTAAACAAAACACAGGACAGATTGAAAGCCACTTGTAAATATTGAAAAGTACATTGGGGATTTTTTTCTTTAGTTAGTCTCTCCTCCATTATAGCCTAAAGCCCAGTTGTTCTCCAAGATAAATGGTGTTTCCTGCCACCTCCTTCTCAAATGTAACAAGATTTCAGTTGCAATTTTTATTCCTCCAGCATGCAACACCTCAGCCTGAAAGTTACCTGGAAACATATAAAACCTGTGAACAAAAATACAATACATATACATTTTAAACCCAAGCCTGGTAATATTTTTATTAAAGCCAATGCAAAATTAGGATGATTACATCTGTTTACTAAAAGTTAAACAATGGAAAACTATATTTTCTTAACTTTTTTATACTTAATAGGATGTCTGTTCAATTTTCTTTTGCCATTCTTCATCTAAAGGTCAATTTCCAGAAGTAACAAAATCCATTCAATCATCGCTACATATTTACCGATTAGCAAAATTATGGATCAAGAAATTAACAAGGCAATAAATAAACATGGATTTGAATTTAAGGAGAATAGTTTTTCTTGGGATGCAGAAAACCACATGAAACCCAAGAGGCTAAACAGATATGTCACTCTGAAATCCCAAGTCCCAGGTTAGGATGGGATCAATTTCCAAATAGAAGAGAATCTTTTGCCAACTGCCTACTTGAAACAAAGGGAAGATGCTAAATTTCAAAGATGAATCCACTTCGCTCCTAGAATGCACTCTGACTCAGGTTACATAAAAGAAAAATTCAAACCACCACAAGTATGCCATCACACAATAAATAGCAGGACTACAGAGGTATGCTTGCTGTTTACATATTCACCAAAATACAGATTAAAAAAAATTAATGCAGAGGGTATTTATTGCCCCTTTCTTAAACAAAATGCAGTGAGTGTCCTAGCTCAGAATACCTTTTTTGATGAAGAATCAAAAGTTTAGATTACTTTCAATCTCCAACTTAACCTTTGCCCCTAATAGCCTTTTACAGATATTGTCTTTTCTTCTTACTGTTGCACCCTAAGTAGAATCAAAAAAATGAAAAGTGAGGGGGAAAAGGATTACTCATACCCAAAATGTTAATTTAAGATGCAGTCCTAAACAATCATTTGAAAATAAATCACATAAATTTGTGGGACCTAACAGTGGACTCTTAATCTAGATCAGACTGGATACTCTTTTCCTCCCTTTTAATCAACCAGCACTCCATGCAACTCTTTTCTTTGCAATTTACATTCACCTAGAGGGGCTCATTTTAATTAATGTTAACGGGAATATTACAATAGTGCCTAATTAAGATCTCTATTAAGAATCCAAAAATGCAAACTTAATTGGGAGGTGGTTGTAGAGAAAAAATGATGAAAGTTTTACATTTTAATAGATGTAATTATTAATGGGTATATTCAATTAAAATCAGCCATTCAGGTATTTTTGAAAACAAAAAAGGAGGGAAAGAGCAAATCTCCAAAGTGGCACATTCTTGTAAGAACTGCCTGCTGTTTAGGATTAATATTAGCAGTTTCAGAATATGAAGATAAATACATTAGTTGCCTTTATTTACCCAATAATTTATTTAGTCATTCGCATACCAGAATGATTATGAATTTTTATCTTATCTAAAACTGCATTTACACACCACACATAAACACACCCATCTGCTGTTCTATTCGAAGAAGATATCATACCCTTAAAAATTACACTCCCCCCCCCCCACACCTTTAATACGTATAATGGTTTTGCTCTTGCATTTGATTTCTTTTCCCAAAATCCCAGAAAGAAAAACCCACTATTATTCCTAATAGTCCCATCCTCAGTTTTCCACCTTTGAATGATAATCAAAGAATGGTGATTTTTAAGATTCAGATGTCCAACTGATCACTGAAAAGAACTGGTTTTAAATCCAGCACGGCTTGAACATTTCCCAGTTATCCTCAATCCTGAAGTCCAGAGGAAAAGACAGCTGTTTTTCAAGTCATACCTTTTTGTTCTGGTTCTGTGCAAAAAGACTAGAATTCTAGAATTACAGGCACCTACTTCAAACACATTATGCCAAGACAACAGCTCTCTGGAAAAGGCTCCAGTGCTTGGAAAGGTGGAAGGAAAAAGAGGAAGAGGATGATTAACTAATAGAAAAGTGGATGCATTCAGGTGCCATGGTAATGAGTGCACCATTGGGAGACTTGAAATAATAGGTTAGGGATAGATCATCAAGGAGAAAATCTATCTATATGGTCACTAGGATCGAAAATGATTTGATGGCACACAATCAATCAACCAACTGTATGGTATTACTTTAATCCCCGCTTTACTCAAGATAAAGCATCGAGTTTAAGGCTGTTGAAAGTTGAATCCATCTTTCATATGACCTATCACTCTCTTCTCTGAATTCAGAGGCAGAGTGCACAATACACCTACAGAAGACCAAGGTTCAATCCTTGGCATCTCCAGATAAAGCAGAAAAACTCTGCTTGAAACCTTGGCGCTGTCAGTTCATAAATATGTCAGTGATCTAACTCAATAGAAAGCCTCTGATGTCCCGATGCCCACATCCAAGCTAATTGTCTACCTGCAGTCTCCCTTTTATGTTGTATCAATCAGTTCAAAACATCTTGATTTTCATCAGCTGATTTATATGAATGAGAGTTCCTCTTTCCCACATCCCATTAAAGAAAAAGAAATGTAGCGACAATGCTCTGCCTAAATCTCCTTTCCCATTTAGCGCTTACAAACTGTATCTAACAAAACCGAAAGAACAGAGCCTGCTAAACTCCTGTATTAATATCAAACTGGTAAAAGGCGGAGGTGATGGGGAAAGGAAGGGGAGAGAGGAAAAAACAAAAGCTAAAGTCTGAATTTGCACAATACAGTAACCTTCAAGACCAGCTCTTATTTGCTTTTGTGGGTTGGCACTTTCTCAAGTTATCTCTTATTTCCTTAGGAGCTACTTTGCTTCAGACTGATTCTATAATTCTAAGGGAAGCTCTTACTGCGAGCTCCCTGCTGAGGTGTAATAATGTGTGTGTGATAACACAAGAGGAAGGGGGGAAGAGCACTGTTGGGTAATAAATCCCCTCTCCCCTTCCAGTCTCTGGCAATTCAGCTTGGGATGGCGAGGCTGATCTCGCTCAGAGAGATTAGCTCTGTATTGTTATTCTGCACAGCAACCCAACTTCTCTGGGAAGGCTGCAGAAGAAACAATAAAGAGAAGGAAGGATTTGGCTATGCACTGCTCCCACCCTCCACTCTTTGGAACCCCGTTAAAAGAGCGGGAGGGTAGAAGAGGAGGGTGAGAAGAAGGAGCGACGACGCCATCCTCTTCGCTATCTTGATAGTTTCTACCCAGAGATTTTAATTAAGAAAGTGTGGGTCCCCAGAACTCAAACGCAGCTTTTCGCCTTCAGGAGCACCCCAACCTCCCGTTTCCCTAGACCATTGAATGAAATAAACCCAGGACCTCTATATTCCCCCCCCCTCCAATCTAGGCAGGGTCGAAAAGTTCCCTGGGCAGTCCTAAAGCGGGGCCAGATTGCCCAAGAGCCAGGAGCCCTTCTCCAGAGTTCAATGACACTCGTTTCCAAGAGCGCCGCACCGCGCCGCGCGGCCACCCTAGTTTCCAAGAGGACCGCAGGGGCAGGAGGTCAAATGTCGCGTCCTCTGGCATCCGTTCCAAGCCGCTCCGGGGGAAAAAAACCCCGCCCGCTTCTTGCCTTTGAAAGAGAGGAGGGGGGCACCCGCTTGGGGAGGGGGATAGGACAAGCTGCGGGGTTCATCTCCCCGCCGCATAAGCATCGGAGGGCTCGCCTCGGAGCCCGCCTCTCCGAGGGCGCTCTCGCTCGCTATAGCTGGGTGAGGGGGGCGGCGGCGGCGGCGGGGGGGGGGGGGGTTAAGCCAAGCGTCTGAACGCCTCCCCCGCAAGAAATGAATCATCTCCCCGAGTCAGCCTCCGGAGCAGCCTCGCACACCAGAAGCACCGAGGAGGGGCAGCAGCGGCTGGCGTTGGCAGAGCCCCCTGCCTCCGCCCGCCCTCGCGCGCCAGGATTTTCCTTGTGGCGCGCACATTCCGCCTCCCCCCACCGCCAGCCCGAATAGTGCGCGCGCACGCGCCATCCACCCCCAACCCCTGCTGCACCTGAGGAGAGGGGGAAAGCCAAGCAGAGCCCCCCCTTCCCACGCAAAGCCCCCTTAAAGCAGAGAACAAGCCCGGCCGGCTGGCCGGCCCCTTTGCCGGAAGCTCCCGGGCAGCCCTCGAGGGTGACTCACGCGGTCTCAGTAGTCCCTGCGATGGGGGCAGGCAAGCGCAGGAGCTCCAAGTCCCTTTGCACTGAGCGACATCCCAGGGGCTGCCCAGCGTCAGAAGGAGGAGGCGGCGGCTACGGCGACCGAGCGCGTGGAGCGAGGCCGGGAAAGACTGGGAAGACGAGCCTCTTCTACGCTCGGCTCCGGCTCCGGCTCCGGCTCCGGCTTGGCAGGCTGGCAGAACATGCGGCTGCGCCCGAGCCGCCTATAGCCCGGAGCGAGCGAGCGAGCGAGCAAACGAGAGGAAGGAACGCGCGAACCCGCCCCCGTCGCGGGGGAGGGGGAGCCCCGAAGAGGCCACGTGCGGCAGCACCTGCGGCCGCCTCCCTCCCAGCCCGTCCCCCGCCACAAACTTGCGCAGCGGAGGATACGGCTCCCCGAGCAACCTCTCGCCCTTCTTTGGGTGTATCAATTCGGGGGCCCTTCCACCTCCCTATCGACACCCAAAGAATTCCTGCAAAGTGAGAATTCCGCCCGGGTCTCCCAAATCCTCTATTCCACCGGTATCTTAGGTGGCAAATACTTAAGACGCTGGGTAACCTTAATCCGAGTTGCTTCTCTGAGCGCCGCTGCAGAGTACAGGCACATGATGGTTCTCAGAATTGTATCAAGTATGGGTCTCGGCAGAAATTCCGTTATATATGATGCATGAATCCACGTCCTGGTCTTTCCATCCCAAAGAGGTTCACTTGCCAGCCATTCAGTCTCCTGAATTCCTAGGTATCTCCCATCACCCCAAAATTCCTAAGTATCTCCCACCATTCCACCTGAACATGCACCTGCTCTATTCTGCCTTCCCAAAAAAACTGCTTTAGCAAAACCAGTCAAAAATATTATATTTGCAACACACCAATCTAAAGCTGAATTTCCCAAATCCTAGATGCTAATAATGTACATTTCCATCCATAAAAGCGGAGTAAAAATTTAGCAATATTCTTATTACTACTGCTACACTGGACACTCATACATAAATGCTGCAATTCTCACAAACAGCAATTTCGCACCTACCAGCTTTCTCAAGTCTATGTAAGATAACCATCCCTTTCAAGAACCGGTGCCCAGTAGTGCCTACGTTTTGCACTCCTTCATAGTTCTCAGAACTCATTAAAGACATTTACTTCTTTCTGAAGAAATATGTTGTTAGTTCTCTGTACTAGCCAGGTTTCATGTCTTCTTAGTAAAGGGCATGCATTCTTTTCCTTTTAAATCTAGTTCAAACAATTTCTTAGCTCAGTTCATCAATTCTATCTGAAAATATATTAATTCTTTTTTCAGCAGGTTTCCAAGGATTCCTTCACCTTTCCTAGTGACAATTTTCTTAGCCTCGGGGCTTTCAACTACGTGAAGGAGTAATAGATGCTTTATCATCCTACACTATGAGATCATCAGCTAAAGGCTCCCGTCTTTGTTCATCCCTTCTCTGAAATGAACAAACAGAGGGGTTTATGTCACCCTAACTTCTAGAATGCTTCTTCAGCACTGCTTCCTTTTCAGAAACAATATTATTTTTATATACTTGGCCTTTTAAAGGATTGAGATGGGATAGTCACCTCCCATATTTACCTATCCTAGCATAGTGTCTGGTTATCTGTGGGGCAGCTAACTCCAATTGTTATTGCCCACCAAGTATATTCAGGCAGAGTGGATGCACTCCAAACCATTTCAATTAAATGTTGCCATCTTGTGGGATCAAGGAAACATGCCTCTTTTGTCATGGATCTTGCCCTTGGGAACAGCATCTCCCCAGATTCCAGAAATATAGACAAACGTCTACAGAAGGCCTTTAAGACCTGGCTCTGTTCCCAAGACTGGGGTTCTTTTTTTTTTAGGACAAATGACAAGCTTTTAATTTTCCCAAACATTTTAAGCAGAATTTTGGTGTTTTCAAATTTTCAAATATTTGACTTTATTGTGATTTTATTTATTTTTATTTTTTGATATATTTGTCATTTCATATCTAATAATAACAAAGTGGTTATACAAATAATGAAGTAAAAACATTCAAATGCAACAGTGATATACTTGAGTAGAATACAGAGAAGTTGCCATCATAGAGAAGTCCACATCACTTGGTATTGATTACCAGTATTATTTAAATATCACTAAACACAGGAAATCCACAATGAATGATCATAAGGAATGTATTTCGGAGTGGGTGCTTGTAAGGTCTGGACACTCCTCGCAAAAAACTGTTGACTTATGGACATAATGACCACTACATGGCAGAAAGAGTTGGTCTCTCTTAACTACAAGTCTGTGGTTGCTTGGAATTGTATAGTCCAAATGCAGCTGCTGCGTGAGTGCTCTTGAAGGCAGATTTTTAAAAGGGGGGTGTTGATGTTTGAGAAAGACATTCAGCCATATGGTGCTCCCTGGCACATCTACATAATTTATCCAAAATGGTTATTGACCTTTCAACTAACAACAAAGAATTAGTTTTTGTCTCTCTTACCTGCCATCTAGTGGTTGTCTGAATTTGTGCAGCTATTACTGAAGAGCTGAGATTTGACAAATCACTTTCCTGATTCTTATGTCAAACCACATATAGCATATAGGCAGATCTCATCATCCAATAGGGTAGGAGAGAGGAAAAAATAGAGCTATATGTTAAAATGTTGTATCCGTACCAGATTACACTCTACAATAGACACAGTAACAGGAAAGCCATATTAACACCTTTTCCAACTAACAAATTTTTCAACTAACAAAAGGCTCATAATTTTTTATCTATAGAGTGTGGAACTTACTGTGCAGAGGAAAGTGCGGAGCCCACAGGTTACATAAAACACTATGCCATTTTGTTATATTCTGAGAGGGGAGTTTCTTCTAATTTCCACCATGGATAGAAGTATATTTTGTAATTACAGCTTTCTGTTTTGCGATACATCAGCTTTTGAATGACACCTCAAAGAAGATGTGATTGGTGCTGATTCTTTTGGCACCCAATCAAAGCCTTTTGGCTAGCTTATTAGCAGATGAGTCAAGCCCCCATGTTTTGGGGGGCGAAGTCTGTTAACAGGAGGATGGTTGGATGATGACTACTATATGAATTAAAGAAGATCGGTCTGCCTGGTCCGGACTGATGGCTTTAATTCATATGAAAGTTGAAGAGGAGGCTGGTCTTACTTCTGTTTTTGTTTTTATTTTATTTTTTATTTTGCATGTTTTTGCCCATTCTCTCCTTTAATCAGAGCAGTTTGACTGGAAGAGTTTCACATCGATCTTTCAATCTCAGTTTCCTGTGTAAATTATCAGCACAAGAAGATTTAAATCAGGAACAGGATATTGCACTTTGTCAATAATAATAATAATGTGCTGGTTAAACAAAATGGTGGAGAAAACCTGAAGTGTGTGCTGTGAGTTGCCAATAATTTATCTAGCTATTTCATACTAATTTTTGTAATATGTCATCATTCTATTAGAATGTGAATATATATCTGTATTTGAGCCTATTTTTCTAAAGTGTGCCATTTTCCAAATGCTCTTAAAATATGTGTTAACATTTTGGAGTTACGATGTCTCAAGAGGATTAATAAGGTACCAAATACCTATTATCAATTGCTATGGCATTATGTACTATACAGGATCATATATTTGTATCATGACCTTGATTAAGAATTCCAATCAACTATCCAATGAATATTTAGTGTTTGAGGCTCAGTAAGTTATAACCATGTCACCATAAGGAAGGTGGCTAAGAAAACACAATGAGTAGTCATTAATACTCAATCATTGACCTCTCTTTTGAAGGTTATGTTGTTATGTAGCCGTGATTATCTGGAAGTGAGTCCTATTTAATTAAAAATAATATTTATTGTTGTTTTCAAAACACATGAAAGACTTAGGTGATCTATTCAAATTACCATATATACATGCAGATAAGCTGAGAACTTTACACCCAAAATACATCCCCAAAATTGGGTTTGGCTTATCCTGAGATGAGCTTATCCATGAGTATATATGGTATATGTATCAGATATCAATCCATCTCACTCTATGTACCAACCCTTTGAGGCAGCCCCACTAGAAACCAAAGACATGAATGCCAATACTGTTGGGTTCAAGCACAGAGATGATATAGTGAAGTCCAATTGAGTTCAGTACTTGTAGTGCTTATACCTAATGGACAGAATCTTGTCAAAGTAGAGCTACAGCCTTCTAACCTACTAGATATATCCTGAGGAATTCTCAGATATGGCTACCCCAAACCTCTTCTCCCCTCCTGTTCAGGACTCTCTCAATCTGGGTCTTTCTCTGAAAAAAGTATATGTTGCCAAAACTCTCTCACATACTTCTCCAGGAGCACATTCTGTCATAACTATTACTTTTATTATAAGGTTAGAGTAGGAGAACCTTGCAAAGTCTGAATGCATTTCCTCCTCCCTCCCCTTGTCTACAAGAAAACTGAGGAGGGTCAACCTGAGATGCTTTCTCAAATTATATTTCTCCTTTAGACTCAAATTTCTTTTGTCTAACCCAGTGGTTCCCAAACTTGGCAACTTTAAGACTTGTGGACTTCAACTCCCAGAGTTCTCCAGCCAGAAGAGCTAGCTGGAGAATTCTGGGAGTTGAAGTCCACAAGTCTTAAAGTTGCCAAGTTTGGGAACCACTGGACTCTAACCAATGCCTTAGTTGTGGCTCTTTCTCCTGCTCCCCAAGGTGATTCTGTAACATTGTGTCATGCCAGCCCTCTGGTTCTACAGTTAGCTGAATACAATATACAGTATTCCCAATAGCAGCAGCTTTCCAAGGTTTCCTGAAAAGAAAGGGGAAGGCCAGAAATGCATATAAATAAGTTTAATATTTTGTCTGTGTTCCTGATTTTGAGCTGCTGAATGCTCTTAAAGTGCAGAATTGTCACTCAACAAGATTCTTTTCTTTCTCCAGCCACCTTGAAAATATTAAGACAATTAGAGAAGTTTCAGGGTTTTATGGAGAATATTTAAAATTCTGTTGTGTGTATTTTGGGACATGATAAAAACCTCTTGCTCAAATTCATACCCTTTGTCCTCTCTAGCTTTGGGGAAGGCCTTTTTCCTAGTTATGCTATTTGAAAACCTTTCCACTAAAGATGACTTTCTGCAAATGTGCATGTATGCTTTGTCACTAAATTTGCCCTACAGGATTGTAAGATAATACGGGAAGAAGAAAGGAGAAAAGAATATTTTAAGACTGTTGTGAATGTAAAGTACGTGACCAACTTTACTTTTTAAAACAAAGGGGTAAATTTGGTAGAAGCACATGGGAAGAGATTGGTAAAAAAGGGTTTCATATCTCCCCAACAGTCTCTGATTAATATACTGGAATCTCCAAGAAGGCGAAGAATTCAAAATAATTAATTGCAGCAGAGAAACATTTGTTGTGGGAAACTTCTATTTCTTAGAAATAGGGAAAAAAACATATGGTCAAGAATTTGTGCTATTTTCCCCCCTTTTTAAATTTTAGTTTGCTGTGTTACACCTTATATTCTTTATGGCTCTGTAACACTTATGGAAATATTTAATGTCAGCTTTCCATCAAATATCAGGCTATGTTCATGAATATTTTTTTAAATTTAGAAACATTCTGTTCTCTCTTATAATATTCATAACCTTTCTTCCAGGAGAGGAGATTTGGAACCTCTAGGCTTCCATCCCGCAGGATTCAGCAATTAACTAAAAAGATATATGATGAAGCATGAAAAGGATCGGACTACAAAAATCTGAGTAAACATTTAGCAGGAATTTTAAAAAAGGACCAGAGTGTATATCTACAAGGATAAGGCATTCCAAATATATGGCACCATATCTAACCAATAAGATAAAATTGTTTGCCTTGAAATTCGAAATATCATTATAGGTGCATTTACATTTATAACCAAAAATGAATAAATACAGTAAGAAAAAGAAACCGCAATAAAAGTAACCCAATATTGGTAAGTTAAGAAATAAAACAAGAACTGGAAAACATAAGGTTAGTAGGGAAAGATCAAACAAGGGTTTTTCAATGTGAAATGGGGAGGCTAGAAAAGGAGGGAGCAATCTGGTCTGGCAAGAATTTTTTTTTAAAAAAAACCCAAGCAAGAGCTTCATTACTAAGAAAGAAAGAAACCTATGTTTAAAGAATGGCAACATAGCAACATGTAACATAATGTTTAGCCAAAAGATTTGGCTAATGCATGTAGTTAACCAGACATAATGGCTTATATGTAATGTTACGTCATAATGGGTGGGTTTATATATCATGCTAAGCCAGAAACAAGCATCTCATTTATATTTTATTTTATGTGTTTATTTTTATTAAACTTTTATGCCACCTATCTCCCCTTTAAGGTGATTTAGATCAGGTATGAGTAAATTCATGAAGTGCATTTTTCTGGATTCTGCCCTTCATTCCAGTTTAAGATTTAACTACTCAAATATTTTCCCAGTCATACAGAAAAAAATTATGTCAGCTATCTTTCATGTGTCAGAAGTCCTAAAGTCACATAATCCAGTGCAAAATTGCTACTTAACAACATGGATCGCTTGTGAGAAGGTCACCATTACAGGGCAGCAATGAGCATCTATAACACAAAGAGTTTTAAATTTTTGGTTGGTTTTTTTTTTTAATGAAATACACTTTATCTAAAAACTGTGATTTTCATCTCAAATATACTAATCATATAATAACAGTTCTGTAGAAAGGAAGGGGGAAATGTTACTTCTGGGATTCTTTCTGCCACATAATAATAGGTCAGCTCCAGATCTTGTATCTAGAAAGTGGGAATAGAGTCTAAAACAGGGGTGTCAAACTCGCGGCGTCACAAGACTCATCGGGACTTTTTTCCCCTTCGCTAAACTGGGCGTGGGCAGGGCCAGCATGTGACACATCCGGTCTGTGGGTCACCAGTTTGACGGTCCTGGTCTAGAACATAGGAACCATCAGCATTTCAAGCTGCTGCCCAGCTGCTTCAATACATTGGGGCCATTTCTCAGTTCATAACTGGATTTACCCAGTTTTTGGTACTAGATATTTAGCTTCTCTCACATCAGACCACATCCCACTTTGTTCTGTTTTAGGGCAGTTCTTTGGTAGCTGAAATATCTCGAGCTCTTGATATAATTTCTTCCTAACAATTGAAACACATTTATTCATCATATTTATACAATGCTGTATTGCAATACTGAATTAATTATGTTATCATATTCACACACATTTGCCTATTAAGCAGACACTCTTCATGTTTTTCATCTCCTGGAAGTGATTCTATGCAGTATACCTGCCAATTCCTGAAGGTTGGACCTTCTGCTTCTTTTATACTTTGACTAGAGTCATATATACATAGACTGATAGATATATTATTATTCTTTGTTTATGTGATAGTGAAACTGAGTCAAGACACAAGGGTTAGCTTAAATAGAAAGAATATAGCAAATGTAGTCAAAGGCAGAAGCAAAAGTTGGATTGATATTCCTCTACCATAACTTTCTATCATAGCTTGTTTTGCCATAGATCATTCATGAGTGCTGCATATACACTTACTAAATTAATTATAAAAGTGCTATCTTAAAAATGTACTGCTGACCTCCAATCTGGCATCTTTCATCACTGGTCAAAGCTAGCTGAGGCTGCTGGAAAATTTGACCCTCAAACGTGCTAAGCTACATGTTACTTGCTCTGTTAAATATTACTTTGTTCAATTGCACAATAGCAATATTTAATAATCAGACTTGTATTATTGTTTAACACATGTAAATAACGCATGGCAACCTTGATTCTGGGTGATTAAAATGTTATTTGAATTATTTAAATTGTTTTCATACTAATAAATACCATATTTTAGGCGAAGAACAACTATAAATATTGGATGAGAAAAAAGACAGTCCAGAGAATGCTTAGGAAAACAACCTGAAAGTTGAATCCTAGAGACATTAAATTTTAAAATATGATGATATATGTGAGATGGGGGAGAGAAGAGTTGGCAAGAGAAATGGTCTTCAGATTTCAATCTTTGATTGATAAGATAAGAGCAATGTTGTTTTTCTGTTCCATGTGGGATATTTTAATTCAAACCAAATAGTGAGCAAATACTGTTGGCAAGCCAGTATGATAATTGTTTCTTATTTGAGGGATAAATAACCACACTAAATGATAAATACACCATTTTTATACCAATGTTATTTTATTTCTTACAGTAGCTCTCTTCCTGATTGCATAGTATCCTAGGTGAAGTGGGGGAGGTTATATTTTCCTCCCATTGGCCAATTGTTTTTAAGCATTTAAACTTTATGTAGCAATAATATTGTATGAGCAGAAAGGCTCTTTCCTTTTCCTTTATTTACTCTCTTTTTATTTTGTCCAACTCTCCACAATCTTTCCCTTCTCTTGTCTTCCTAATGAATGCCCAGTTAATCCCTTTGCTTACTTCAGGAGAATACAAGTGTTCTACCATTTCATCACATCCAGAATTTGAGAGGCTGCCACAAAGATGAGGAGGTCAACTTATCTTCCAAAGCACCAGAGTGCAGGACAAGAAATAATGGGTGGAAACTAATCAAGGAGAAGCCACCAACAGTGAGAACAATTAACCAGTGGAACAGCTTGCCTGCTGAAGTTGTTGCTGTCCATCACTGGAGGTTTTTAAGAAGAGATTGGACAGTCACTTATTTGAAATGGTATAGCAGAGTGTCAAATTCACAGCCCACGGACCAAATATGTCACGTGCTGGCCATGCCCACCGCCTTTTACCCCCGAAGGGGGGAAAGTCACGATACATCACATGATGACAACATGACACTCCTGTGGTATAGGGTCTGATTGAGCAGGGGGTTGGCCTATAAGACCTCCCAGATTCCTTCCAGCTCTATTATGATTGAAGGTAGAAGGCTATATGAAACCTACATCCATATCTATACAGGAAGAGAAAGAAATATTACTTTTGTTATGTGAAGTTTATGTTCATTTTTCCCTCTTTCCAGGTTACTTGCTTATTTCTATAAATGTTGACCTAAGGCAATCCTCCCACTGCTTGAATTCTAAGAGACCTTTTTGTTGAAAAGTATGTTACCCAGAGAAGTAAAATTATGGGGCACTTCTGAAATGTTGGAGATTTTTTTTAAAAAAAATCCCTCCAGAAGACAGATGGAACCGTGATGGGACAGGTGCAGATGTGTCTATATGCATGCCTGTCTTGTAAAAAATGTCAAGCCAACAGAGAGAAGGAGCTGTATAGTGTGACATACTTTCGTGAGAAAAATGCACCTGCTGCCTTTGTGCAAATCATACAAGTTTCTAGGGCAAATATCTTAGATTCTTCCCTACTGCCTTATGCCTAATGATACCAGCTTTTATTATCCACTTAAGTATAAGTATAATCTTTATTGTCATTATACTTAAATACAACGAAATTGGTTTTAACCTCACTGGTGCAAAATTATAACAGAAACAAAAAAAGAAAGAAAAAGGAAAAAAACTAGCGTGTGCATGGAGTGATTGTGGTTGTATTAAAAAGTCTCGCAGCCCATCTTTAAACCTATTTGTTTGGCTGGCTATACTTTGATGTCTTCTGCCCAATGGTAGAAGTGCAAAGAGACACTGACCAGGGTGTGAATCATCTCTGAGTATCTTCCTTACTCTGCTAAAGCAGCGAGATCTGGTGATGTCATCCAGTGGTGTCAGAGGGCAACCAATGGTTTCTTGTGCCGAATTGATCACTCTCTGTAGTGCCTTCCTGTCCGCAGCTGTTAAACCAGCATCCCATACTGTAATACAGTGCCTGTCCTCACACTAAATTCTCCATGTCTCCTGTAGCCACACATAGAGGCTGCCCTATTGCTCCTTATCAACCATCACCCTTCTAACTTGTCTTTGTCGATCTAAATCCTGACTGTGGTCCAGCAGTTGGTGAAGGGAAAGTACTGCTTATACCGCAGGTGATTAGTATCTTTCACTTGTTTCTTTGAGCACTGCAAGAGCCCACCTGCTGTCTCTTGTCATATCAGATTCACATCACTGGTAAAGTTTTGCAAACTATAATCCAGCCACCAACTGTGTAGCCAGTCAGTTAACCCGTTGTGCTTCAGAAAGAACAATGCAGCATTGCTGGTGTCTTACTATAATTAGAGATTTGACTGTGTCCCAGGCCTCCCTGGTGTCCAAGAGAAAATAAGTGGTTGCATTTAATACTTATTTATTTCATTTATTACAGTGATCTGCATGCTTCCCAGATATTGGATTCTAGGTGGCTTAAATTATTAAAACAATAAAAATATAAGACATATAGTAAAGCCACAAGCAAAACCAAATCTTCCCTCAGCTACTGAGGATCCCCCATCCCAAAGGACTCTTTCTATCTTCCTATTTCTATCCACCCCACTTTCTAAATGCCAGAAAGGGTGTGGGGGATTCAAACTCAGAGGGAAGGTTCGTCTGTCTGGAATTCACACTGTATATCGGACATTAATATGATTGAGCGGGTCCAGAGGTACTTCACAAGAAGAGTACTCCACTCCTCTACTCACAATAATATTCCCTATGCCACCAGGCTTGAAATTTTGGGCTTGGACAATCTGGAACTGCACCGCATGTGGTATGATCTAAGCAGAGTACACAAAATTGTCTGCTACAACGTCTTACCTGTCAACATTCTTCAGCTTCAACCTCAATAATACACGGGCAAACAATCGATACAAACTCAAAGTAAACCATTCCAAACTCGATTGCAGAAAATACGACTTCAGCAACAGAGTGGTCAATGCCTGGAATGCTCTACCTGACTTTGTTGTTACATCCTCTAACCTTCATAGCTTCAACCTTAAACTGTCTACCGTGGACTTCACCCCATTCCTAAGAGGTCCGGGGCGTGCATAAACGCACCAGCGTGCCTACTGTCCCTGTCCTACTGTCCCCGTTTATTTGTATTCATTTCATTCATGTCCATGTTTATATTTATACTTGCTATCCTGTACATGTTTGACAAACTGATAAATACAAATACAAATTATTCCATACTGAGGTGGCTACTACCGGTATTGAGAAAGTCATCTTACTTATAGGCTCCTGTTTGGCTTCTCAGCAAGTGAAGGCCAAGGTTCTTACAGCACCCCTTTCCAGTCAGAATGTGCTGTTCAGCCAGATTCCACTTGAAACAGGAAGCCCTGAAGGTAACAAGGGGTCAAGCTACAAAGAGTTTTATGGATGAATACCACATCCATGAATGAGGCCCCAAACTCTACTGACAACAGTGCAGCTCTCACAATGGAGGTGTTATTCTATTAAACTGGCAATAGACCTGCATTTTATGCCACTTGTAATTTCCAGGCCAACTTCAAAGGCATCCTCGTGTAGACCAAGGTACAGTACAGATAATCCTTGATTTAAGACCACAATTGGGACGAAAGCTTCCATCACTAAGCAGTGTGGCTGTTAAATGTGTCATCACATAACCGCTCAATTTTGCAACTTTTCTTCAGACTTTAGCAAATCCAGCTTCCCCCATTGACTTTGCTTGCCAGAAGCGGGTTGGGGAGCTCACAAATGCTGATCATGTGGCCCCAAGATTCTGCAACCATTGTAAATATATGCCTGTGTTGCTGAACCTCCAAATTGTGATCATAGATGAGAGCCATGTTTAAAAGGGTTAAAACATGGCTTTGTGGCTTTCTATGGGGAGCCCAAGGAATCAGGCAGTTGTAAGGTTGGTTGGTGCCATAAGAATCCTCCATTTTCCTTTGTCAACTGGTTTGTAACAGGGCTTATTTCTTGTCTCCTAAAAAGTTTTCAAAATTTTAAAAACTTTTAATTCTAAAATTTTAACTCTTACATTTTAATTTTTTATTTGATTTTTTTATTGTACACCATCCAGAGTCCCTTTTTGACGGAGATGGGCAGTTCAGAAATGTGAAGAATGAATGAATGAATGAATGAATAGGAAAAAAAGGAAAGGAAGGAAGGAAGAGAAGGAAGGAAGGAAGGAAGGAAGGAAGGAAGGAAGATGTGAGTGTGATGACTTGCTGTAACTTCAAAAGGTCATTAAATGTATCGTCATAAACCAAGGACTGTAGTCTGAGATGGCAAAACATGAAGCACTATCTTCAATGCCTCCAGGCCCAAGGAAAGTTGCACTTGGTAGATCAACTGGAGTTGGTGAAAAGGATCTAGCAATGGTTTTGCCATTCTTCTATACCAAGAATTGTGAATCCAGGAGAACACTCAGATTGCAACAGCACCCCTTCAAGAACATGAAACATCCATGGATTCAGAAAGCCTCTACACCATCAGCAACCCTGACCTGCTGGGATTAAGTCTGTTTCACTCCATCCACTTAATAGCCTCTAGAAATTCAACAAACATTTGCACATCATCTCTTGCTTAGCTTGTCATGCAGACGTAAAGCTGGGTATCATCTGCGTATTAATGACAGCTAAACCAAACTGACAGATGACCTCACCCAGCAACTTCATGTAAATATTGAAAAGGATGAGAAGGAAAGCCAAGATCTGCACTGAGATACTCAGTCCCCCATAAACCAACTGGAACAAAACACTCAGGACAGAGAGACCCATTGTTAAACAATGCCCTTAGTCAACAAAACTTGTGGCTGACCAAAAAGGATATCATGATTGATGGACCAGGGGAGACATGATAGCAGTGTTCCAATATCTCAGGGGTTGCCACAAAGAAGTGGGAGTCAAACTATTCTCCAAGGCACCTGAGGGTAGAAGAAGAAGCAATGGGGGGAAACTAATCAAGGAGAGAAGCAACTTAGAACTGAGAAGAGATTTCCTGACAGTTAGAACAATTAATCAGTGGAACAGCTTTTCTCCAGAAGTTGTGAATGCCCCAACACTGGAAGTCTTTAAGAAGATATTGGATAGCCATTTGTCTGAAATGGTATAGGGTTTCCGGCCTAGGCAGGGGGTTGGACTAGAAAACCTCCAGGTCCCTTCCAACTCTGCTATTGTATTGTATTGTATTGTATTGTATTGTATTGTATTGTATTGTATTGTATTGTATTGTATTGATGGTACAATGCCAGTAAGAGAGCCAGGAGGGGTGCAGCTGCAGCACTCAGCCCTGCCAGGTAGACCATATCAGAAACAGACACCACAGGAATTCCACGAAAGCTACGCTACTGTTATAGGCTATAATGACAGAATCTCGAAAGCCCATCAGAGTTTTTGCTATCTTATACCAAACAGAGTCAAGGTGACTTTCCCCCATGTTTCCTACTTTCCCTGGACTGAGTTTTTATTTTTATTTTTTTTAACAGTTCATGCATTCGTTCATCAACATTATATATACCTTCCTTTTCACCATCTTCTCTCTCACCATCTATAAATCTTCTCTTCCATGTGTGGAAAGACCCAGGCAAATCACTAAAGGAAATTTCAACAGATTTCTTTTCTCCTGCCCTCATTTGCAGATGGTCCTGGCAACTTCCCAAGCCATGTCTGACCACAAAGAGTCAGTTCCCCCTTGTTTCTTGTTGCACAGCAACTGGCACTGGCGAGTGTAACCTGGCAGGAAACAACTAGTCTCCTTCATTCTAAGGTTTATTGTTTATTGATAGTGGTGGCAAATGACAAGATTCTAGCTTTGTGCAGAATTTCAGGTGGAACTGGTGTACAAGGTATGAAACACAGAAGTTATTTTTTTCTCCCATAATCTCTCCAATTACTGAATAGCCCTTCCAATAAATAAGCCATTCTAGAAGTCTCCTTCTATGTTTAGAATCCAGAATATGTTCTATGTCGTATTACTCCTCCCACCAAAACCGAAGTTGGTGGCAAGAGAATTTGAATACAATATACCTCATTCTTTTAGTCTTCTACATATCAGCTCTTCCATATTCCTATCACCATTTCCAGTTCTTAATCTCTCTCCTCCGTTGACCATGCTATGACCATTTCCAGCTTTCTCCCAATCTGACCTAGTCCACTTACCCCTTCTTTTGTTTCCATTGTTTTCCTCTGTAACCTCTCCCAACAACCATTTTCCAAGCCATCCATCTCAGAATTCCTTCTCTGTTCTCTTTTGGCAAGATCCTTTACATCCCACAATTCACAGCACCCTAGGAATCATGGCCAGCTTGCCAAATTCTCCAAGTTATATCTTCGCCTATACTTCAATTTCTTCTGGTCAGAGATAGGTTTTCAGCATTATCAGATAGATAGATAGATAGATAGATAGATAGATAGATAGATAGATAGATAGATAGGTAGGTAGGTAGGTAGGTAGGTAGGTAGGTAGGTAGGTAGGTAGGTAGGCAGGCAGGCAGGCAGGCAGGCAGGCAGGCAGGCAGGCAGGCAGGCAGGCAGGCAGGCAGGCAGGCAGACAGACAGACAGACAGACAAACATGTTATGTATGGTTTCAGAGTTTTAAAAAACATATAATATATTCAGAAAGAGTAGCTGAGAATAAAGAAGCATAAAAATCCTTTCAGCAAGTTCAAAACTGAAATGTATTTTGTATCTCAGTAAGCAATCAATTATTTCATGTTCATTGTACATACAACTATTTTATAGCCATCACTTTATTATCCAAAGAACTCAAGGTATATTGCCTTACTCAACCCATTTTATTTTCACAACAACCTTGTGAAATAAATTGAAAGACTGCTGTACAGTATGACCCTATGAGCTTTATAGTAGAGTGAAGATTTGGATGGGGTCTAGTTAATTACACTTCAGGGCTAGAGAACCTGTGGCACTGAAGATGCTGTTGAATTATATTTCCAGCATCCCTCATCACTGCCAGAACTGACTGAGGATCTGCATCTGGAGAACCACCGATTCCAACCCACTCCTAGTCCATTAGCAAGTACTGTTGACAAACTGTAGCTGGCAGTACTTCTTTTCTCTGAATATTTTTATGAGAAAATTAACCAAGCGCGTGTAGCTTGTTTTGTAAGTTGCGCTGTTCCTTCTCAAATCACTGAGAGTTCATTTCTTATAGGCCAGAGAATTGGAAGAGGTACAGTATCAAAATACTGAGTTCCTTAAGTAGCCGACATGATCATACCTGAAATCTATTTGTGCAAATGCAAAACTGAACGTCATTTTGTAGCTCCATATTAAAAATCAAGAAGTACATCGCTGTTAGCCAGAGCATAGTGCAGGAAAAGCTTCCAGTCACTATGAAGAGATCGTGAAAGATTGCTAGGCAACCCCATGCTACCATGTGGGGAAAAAGTCCTACCCTGAACTGATGCCAAGATTTTCATATTATGTTTTATTATTATTTTTCCAGAGAAAATGTTACCGTACTTGGGATTGTTCAAATGTCATGTGTCAAACAAATAAGAAAGTGTTTAGAAGGAAATAGCAACCAATGAACAATGGATATATAATGCTTTCTCCAAAGGAGCTGACTTTTGTATATCCTGTGCATATATACTGTACATGTGCATACACACAGAGGCGCATCTATATACATTTCTCTGGGGAATGATTTAACCATGTGAGACCTTTAGGAAAAATATGAATATGGAAAAACAACCAATACCAGACAGCTTTTGTGCAGAATTAAGGCTCTACAAAGGGATGCTCAGTTGGAGTCATAATATTAAAATTCCATATTTTGCAGATTTATCCTTAATTTAGAGGAAGAATTATTTGCAATGAAGATGGGGAGGGAGGGATTTCCAGAATGTGTAAAAAACAAACACCTCCCACTGAGTTTCTAAAGTTGAGTCTGTACCCTTGGTTGCCACAGTTCTGAAAAAAGCTGGAAGTGGGAGAATAATCATAAGGTACGCTATGCTTCTAAAGGAGGAACAGCCTGGTGTGGGATGATTTAGTACTGATAATAATTTGAAGTTCAGATTCTAGCAAAAATGAAATTCAGATCCTGCAACATAAAAACATAATGTCAGTTCCCACAGGAATCACAGGCCCAGTTATGAGAATTCAGTCCACAACATTTCCAGGTAAATACAGTGAAATCAGTTTTCTCAGTTAAAAATCTGAGAAAGCAGCAGCAGATTAATGATTAAGCACTATTATATATTCATATGCTCACCAGATCTTTAAAATGCTCATCATTCCTTCTTCTTCCTCCGCTGGTTGCAAACCCAACAGTTTAAAGATTTGTTTGAAAAGATAACCCAGGCCTGCAACAAGGAAGAAGTGATTTACAACCTTAACAAAATGTTACTGCTGTTGTTTTGGTGTGTAGGGCTTTCTCTTTTCTGAAAGGCAAAAGAAGAAATTTTTGAACTCAAGCATAAGGAAATACCACTTTGTTAACAGAATTAAAGGGGTGGGCACCATATGAAAGAAGACCTTTGTAGGTGGCTGTGACCTTTGTCTGGGTGGTGAATGAAACAGAAAAATCTCTAGTTTCCTCCGATGTGTGAATGCTGCATTCTGATCCAAGGTTAGGAGCAGTTGCTATAATTACTGCAGTCCCACAATGCCACACACCATGTAATATTGGGATGCTTACTCAAATCAGTTCATCTCTGGCCTTTTGCCTCTGCCATAAGCTGACCCAGTTCCCCTTTGACTTTTCTTAGAGCTGCACCACTGGGGCTAAGGCTGAACATTAATCGTATCCATCTTATTAGCATTTCAGAAAACACAGGGCCCATCCCTCCCTCTTTTTCTTTCTCTAAAGGCCGAGGTACTTTTCCATTTGCTCCAGAAAAAAAGGTAAAAGTGGAGGACATTCAGCTTTCCATTCATCTATGCATTTACTCACTGATACGAATAAAAGGACGTATTAGTTTTGATATGCAGATTACATAAAGCAAGGCAATAGGAATGTTGGCAATTACATTCAACACATGAACAGTCTATAGATCTGTATGGAGATTGTTCATTCTTGTCTGTGTGTCTATGTGTGTGTGTTTACACACACACACAAATACACACACACATACACACACACACCAGTTTTTGACTTGTGGCAATTCCTTGAACTAGTCCCTGCAGTTTTCTTGGCAAGGTTTTTCAGAAGTGGTTTGCCATTGCCTCTTCCTGGGGCTGAGACAGTGGTGGGTTACAACCGGTACGCCCTGGTATGGGCATACTGGTGCCTGCCGGGAGCACCGAGTACCATTCCGGTATGGTGCTCCAGAGGGCCCACCCGCCTACCCATGCTCCTTACTGGTATTTGAGCTCTTTGACGCGTCCGCACATGCGCTTGGAGCATACGGTGCCTGCGCGATGCTTTACTGAGCATCTGGAGCATCATGGAGGCATTGAGGAGGCGTTGCGGAGCATCACATGAGGTAAGGACGCATGTGCGTACTGAGTGGGTGTGCGTGTGTGCTGCATGCGTTCATGTGGTGGACACCGGGCCCCGTTGCCTCGTACCGGTTGCAACGGGATCCAGAACCCACCACTGGGCTGAAAGAGAGTGACTGGTTCAAGGTTACCCAAATGATTTTGTTTGTAAGGCAGGACTAGAAGTCATGGTCTCCCTGGTTCTAGCATGAAGCTTTAACTGCTATAGTACACCTCCCTTGGCACTTCTCCTTGTTTCCTTCCTGGCCCTTTTAAAAATGTTCCTGTTAATACATTCAGTATAAAATAAAGCATCAACTTCTCCTATCAATTTTATGGGTGTCCTTTCCCAAATAAGCTTCGTATGTCTTTTAAAAAAAAATAAAGGCAGGGGATGGCTACAGCCAAGCATTTCATTTGGAAGTACAACCACAAGCACAAAGAAACAAAGATAAGCAGCGGTGACAGGCAATTTTCTGGAGGACTAGACAGAGGAGCTACCTTCCCTCTTTATATTCTGATAAATGGATGTTTTGTGACTGGCCATATTCACTATGGCAGCCATGCTGGAAAAACGCCTTTGACAGGCTCACAAATTTCCAAATTTGTCCACTAATCCAAAAAGCTTTCCTAGTCCTTTCCTCAGTGTTATCATTCGTAGCTTCGAGCTACATCAGAAGCATACAGGGCAGGGATATTAAGCTCCTCTTTTGTTCTTGCCATTTTCCCCTTGCTCCTGCCTCATTTACAATTTTAGGAAAGCTCCAAAGTTCTCTATCAAAGATAATACAGAGTTGGTCACGTCTGACTCCTGGTGATTCTATGGGCCAGGTCTCTCCACATCTTCTGATCTTGTACTGCTTCTTTGAGTTTTTCTATTCTTTGGCTGGTGTCAGCTTTGATGGTGTCCTACCATCTTGCTCTTTGGAGGCCTGGTTTTATTTTACTACTAACTCTTCCCACCACAATTGCTTTGTCCAGTGAATAACAGAGAAAAGGGGGAAAGGTGGATGAGGAAAGTTGTAAAGTATGTTTGGTGCCTAATTTCACAAGCTCTTTTAAAGTTGGACATCTATGCCTTTAATGCTGTGCATGAATGGGGAGAATACAGGAATGGAGGTCTCATCACAAGAAGCTTGGCCTTAAATTCTGGCATTTTTAAAAACTAATTTAGGTAGAATTACATATATAATTACTAGGAAATCTTATTAAACATTGCAATGGCTTAGAAAGCCAAAATCTCAAGGTAAGCTACCATTCACCTATAACAAGATTATATGTTTTAATACCCACACACATTTTTAAAGTATGTTCAAAAATGTTTCATTATAGGATCTTTTGATTTTCTTTTTTAAAACTTCTGTTGGGTATTCATTCATTCTTGTGAAGAGTTCAACGTATATGCCTTCTATATTTATTGTTCTCAGGTGTACAGGCATCAGCCAAGAAGCATTTTGATTTGTGCAATGAAATGCACAGTTCTCAAATGAAATGTAGGTTTTGGTTTGCAACAGGCTGAAGAAATAAAAAATGAGATATGCCAGTGGCGAATTATCCCATCTTACTGGGTAAGAAAATGCAACCTCAGGCCATATACAGTAGATGGTTTAGAATCACAAATCTTGCAACATAGCTACACATCTAAGACAAGCATGACTAATAAGATACTTATGTTACAAACTAAAACAATTAAACACAGTCACGTTGGCAAATAAAAATGTCTACAATTGGAAAAATATGTTGCAGATATAAGCGTATCTTACCTAGCATTTTGGAATAAATGAGCAATGCTGTCCTCCAAATCCTGAGAACAGAAAATGACAGATGTATCTCTGATCTTTCATCTGTTATGAATTTTATTCATGGCTACCTGGTCTGACAGAGAGCAGAAGCTAATTAAAAAAAAAGGCATGATGGTTTTTATATTAGCAAATGTGGAGATTAAATTTGGATGAGCAAGGAGAAAAGGCCAAATGAAAGCCAAATGGCGTATTCTACTTAAACGTTGGCAGGAAAGGAGACATGTGATTTCAAATAAAACATGTTATTCCAGGTACTACAATGCTGGCTGCCTTTTTTTAAAGATTTTTTTTAACCCCACCATTATTATTTTCATAAATAACTCAAGACACCAAATATACTTAATACTCTTTCTTCCTCCTATTTTCCACACAACAAAAGCAACCCTGTGAGGAAAATTGGGCTCAGAAGGAGTGACTGGCCCAAAATCACCCAGACAGATTTCATGCCTAAATCGGGACTAGAACTTACAGTCTCCTGTTTCTAGCCTAGTGCCTTACCCACTAGACTAGGGGTGTCAAACACAAGCCCTGCGGACCAGATCCAGGCTGCAATGTGGTCTGATCCTGCCTGCAGGGCTGTCCTGGAAAATGTAAGGGATCAGCCCGCATCACTTCAGCCCTGTCTACCCAATGCAAAGAGGAAACATGCCAGCAGTTTGGGGAGAGGCGTCCAGCTGGCCACGCCCACCCAGTTGGCCACTCCCAGTGAGTGGTGGCAAGCTGGCTACGCCCACCCAGTCGGTCACACACCCCAATCAGGCATGCCCACACCCCCTGAGATCAACCACAGCCCTGATATGGCCCTCAGTGAAATTGAGTTTGACACCCCTGTACTAGACCAAACTGGCTTTTGCAGATGTGCACTAAAAATGCAAGATGCAAAGTAGCCCTTGAGTAGTTTCCAGGAATTTTAAATAAGCTTCTCATCAAAGTGTATGAAATGATATTACTCTATGGTTCATTCTCTTCTCCAACTTGATTTTACCCCCATGATTTCTTAGGGTTCTAGGGGCCTATTTTTTTTTTAAAAAACCAGTTTGATAGATTCTAACCTGTTTTTGCTAATACAGGGTTTCCTCAGATTTTCTGTAGGATTGCCACTAGATCAACATTCAGAAAATGCAAGAATCAACCCTGCCCTTTAATTTTTTCCTTTAAAAGTCTAGAGACCCACATTTTGGGAGGAGCAATGTAATGATTATATTTGCAGTTATACATGCCTTTCCATTTCATCCTTCCCTTAAAAAGGCATTTTTAAAATTGCATGTTGTACCAACATTTTAAGTTCAGTATATTCATCCAAAATTAACCTTTGAATTATTGTCTGTCTTTCATACTATAAAAACAACTCTGAGCATGAACTGCTACTCATGAATAACCTTCAGTAGAAATCTCTGAATAGTAAAAAGTTAAAAGCAAATGGCTTTTGCTGATGGTCTATCTCCTGTACGAAGTTTCCGGGAATGAGTGTATTCTCTTTTAGTTTTAAGAAGCCAGATTTTTAAAAAAATACAAGCCTCAATAGGATTTATACTGGTTCATCATAAAATGAAAGACTTGAAAATGTTTTAAATATAAGGAAAGCACAAATCACCATCGCTAGCTATTTGGAACAATCCAAATCTACAGCTGATGATTTGTGTTTGACCCACATCAATAGGTAGTTACATTTAATCAATGTTCAGGCAAACCAGGACAAGAGGGCCCTAAATTGCAGCTTGTTTTTTAGAAGCATTTTCCTGGTAAGATCAGAAGTGTAAGTATAGAGCTGTCAGTGCTTTATTTCTGTCATGGACGGGTGGATGGATGCGATAGAGAGATAGATAGATAGATAGATAGATAGATAGATAGATAGATAGATAGATAGATAGATAGATAGATAGATGATAGATAGATAGATAGATAGATAGATAGATAGATAGATAGATAGATAGATACTGTATTTTTTTGGAGTATAAGATGCACCGGAGTGTAAGACGCACCAAGATTTTCTTTCTTTTTTTTTTAATATTTTATTCATTTTCATTTTCATTTTATACAATCACTTATATACTGTGCATTTGCAAAAAAAAAAAGCAGTAAACACAACTCATCTTCCACCATGGAAAACCAACATAGCACTTCCATCCTCCATACACCCTTTCTTCTCCCCCTCCAACTTTCATTTCTCCCTTCCAACATTCCCCTCTTCTACTTCCCTTCCCCCTCAAAATTCCTTTCTCCCCTTCCCTCCATCTCGCCCTCCTTACATTCCCCCCTCTCTCCCTCTTTACTTCTCCCTCTTCTTTCCCTCTACTTCTCACTTTGGTGTATTTCTTTATTCATTAATCTATTCAATTTATATCTTACACTAAAATTAAAAAAATGAAAAAAAGGGGGGGAAAATAAAAAGAAAAAAGAAAAAAGAAAGAAAAAAGAGCAACAGTATACGAGTGCATTCTTCTTATTCTATAAGTTGAAACTATATTTCCACCCTCCCCCTCTCCCCCCCATAAACCCCCCTCCCTAATCCCCTTCCGACTTCCCAGGTCCCATACCCAGCATAACTCTTTATCAAACACAGTCTGGAGTATATTAAAACCAAATAGATTAAAAATTAAAAAATTAAAGATAAAGGAAAAAAAAAGAATAAGGAAAAAACAAAAAAAAGGAAAACAGGAAAAAATCAATAAACTCTCTACATTAAGCTCAGCTTCCCATCATTATTAAAACTTAAACAGTGTACATCATTCCTAATTTCATTTCATTTATTACTTGCAGGATTTCAAGCTATGTTGAAACCAAGTAGGTTAATCAAATGGAATTCTCTAACTAGGGGCCTTGTCTCTTTATCTAAATGTCCAAACTTTTAATTTGTCCCTTATAAAGCAACTTAAACACCTCAAATATTTCTCTCGGTTTCTGTTCCAACTCCTCTCATCCTGCCTCTACCCGTGTCCATATATGTATTTTATTATCATCCATACTCCTCTCATATTTGCTCCACCTTCCTTCAAACCCCTGAGTATATCCTTCCAAACATTATATTCAAATAAAAATTTCTATAAAGATCAACTTGCTTTCTGGCTCAAAATAAACTGTAATTAAACCTTCACTACCCTCCCGTCTACGCCTCCCTTCCCAACTCAATTCGACCAAAACCACAATCCAAAAGCATCACAATCTCCGCCTTCCTCACCCTAGAGAATAAAACATAAACAGTTTATATGAAAATTCAAAGTTGTCCATCAATTTTTTTTTTAAAGTCCCATACAATATAATTTCCGAGGAGATCAGCATCGTTTCTTTCAGCCTTAATGTCTCTTCACCGGTATACCACTATACCATTTTATACAAGACAGAGTCCCAAAGTTATTCAAGTTAAAATTAAGCAAATGTTTTGGAAGCATAACTAAGTACTTATTCTCTGTTCCTCTGCCCCTCCGGAGGGGAAAAACAACACCTCCCGCCTTGTAGCTGTGTGATTGGTTGTCTCTCTTCTACTTCTCCTTGTCTTTGTACAAGTCCGGGTAATTCAAGAGGTCCCGCCTTTAAGATCTTATTGTAAAAGTCTCGAGCTTCGCAAGGTGAATTAAGGTGATGTTTTTGATCATCAAGTGTAACTGTAATACCAAATGGCACCTCCCATCTGTACTGTATCTGATTATTTCTAAGTTCTTTAGTTAAAAAGACATAGTCTCTCCTGGCTCTTAACATCTGGGGTGGCATTTCTTTAAAGACAATCAGGTCCTGTCCATCAATTCGCAGCCTATTATTGTAAAGCTCTTGTAGTATCGCGTTTCTGGATTCTTTTGTAGCAAAGTATATAACTACATCTCTCGGGAGCTGTTTCTGTTTTGCTGTCCACGAATTATGGCGGTAAATTTTTTGGATCTGCCAATCAAAGTTGAGTCCCGGACTTCCCACCAAACGATTGAGAGCCTCAGAAAAGGTCAGCTTCAAATTCTCCTGATCGTTTTCACGCAATCCCCTAACTCTTATTGCAAACGCAGTTTTTTTATAGTTTGTCATAACAAGTTGTCTCTCTGCCTTGTCAAATTCCTGTTGCAACTTTTCAATTTTAGATGTCAGATTAGAGTTGGCTTCTTCCAAAACTTCCAGTTTATCCTCCATTCCTGCAATATAATCTGTCATCACATTTATAACCCCGATGGTATCCTCCTTTGTTTGAGCAATCTTGGCATCAAGTTTGTCACATAATTCCGAAATAAATTGCATCATTTCCTCTTTAAATTCTCTGAGAGTTTCAAAAAGAAATTCTTTCGTTAACAAATCTCCAGTAGGGGGCGTAGAAGACAAAGACTGTGGCTTTATAGCGATTACTTGGGAAGCATTGTTAAAAAAACGTTTCGATTGCTTTGATTTGGGAGCCATGATAAGAGAAAAAAAAGAGAACAAACAAAGCCTCTGCGCACCTTGATTTGAAATAAAATACTTTCAGTAAACTTTGGCAGTTAATAAAGAGAGATCTTCAGGAGAACAGGGTTGGTTAAATATATCATATATCGACTGCGAAGGCTGTAAATCGCCATTTTGAAAAACAGTTAAACAGAGGAGTTTTTTGTAAAATTGAAGCTGGTATTTTAAATAGAAAAAAAAGGGATTCCAGGGGAGGGGCTTGCCGCCGATGGTAGCTTAACGAAGCTGCTCTCAGAGTTTTGGTTCGTATATCTATTTAAAATCTTAGATATCTCTTTTTCCAGGCAAGGAAAAAGCAGGGAGGGACCCCAGCTAGTTAGAGTCCTCTTTGATGTTCACAGTCTTTATTTTTTTTGGCTGTGAATGAAAGAGAGTGATTCAACGGAAAGCTGAGTCATTACTCCGGCCAAAGCTTCTCAGCTGTCTTTTTTCAGCTCAAGGCGAGTTACCCCCCCTCTCAGTACAAGATTTTGTAATTAACTTGTTAAAGATAAATCTGAGCAGCGACCATACCGGTGAACCTTTTTTTTCTATTTAAAAGCACCAAGATTTTCAAGAGGCAAATTTTTGAACTCTGCAGACCTCCCCAAAATGGCCCATTTTTCAAGAAAAAGTTTTTTGTCATAAAAAGGGCATGCATAGCCTTTAGGAGGCTTGTAGAGTGCTCCTGGGGGCTGGGGGGGCAAAAACAAGCAAAACATGGCCTGTTTTTCACTCCTTTTTGCCCTCCCCAGACCCCAGGAGCATTCTACAAGCCTCCTAAAGTCTATGCAGGGCCATTTTTGCAAAGGGGGTGGGGTTTAGAGAGGCCAAAAATGCTGTATTCAGTGTATAAGACACATCCAGATTTTCATCCTCTTTTTTGTGGGAAATGCTGTATTCAGTGTATAAGACACATCCAGATTTTCACCCTCTTTTTTGTGGGAAATGGGTGTGTCTTATACTCTGAAAAATACGGTAGGTAGGTAGGGGGATGGATGGATGGATGGATGGATGGATGGATGGATGGATGGATGATAGCTAGATAGACAAACAGACAATGAGAGAGAGAGAGAGAGAGAGAGAGAGAGAGAGAGAGAGAGAGAGAGAGAGAGAGAGAGAGAGAATCCACTTAACATTTTATTACATAAAAGTAACTGAAAAGTAGCTTACCTTTGGGTAAGGTAAGTCTTAGGCTATGTACAAACATAACTGCAAGAATGAAAAAAGCATTGCCTAAGAATTCACTAGATAAGAGAAGAATAACTGCTGAAAAAGTGCATGTTACAAGTATAATTTATAATGAGCTGCTAAATTATGCAAGGTAAGGGAGAAATCTAAAATACAGTTATTGCAATGTATTCATACTGAGATCTTGAATCTTCATTAAGCAAAATAACCTATTTAATTCATGAACCTCCTACTGCATCAACAAGTACTACAACAGTAAGGATGACTGTGGTATGTATGTACTCAAAGCTGACCAAAGCAATTGCTACATATAGTAAGTTATTAAGAATGTTTTTGATTATAAATACTGTATGGTAGAAAATAGCACTGTGTGGATAGGCGATTGCCAAAATTCTTTTAACATGTACAGGATGCTTTTCCTAGGAAATTTATGTTTGTATAAATGATCTTAGCCAGGTATCCCATTTCTGCCTGAAATCATCACCTCACACAGACCTACCTCAGCATAACATTCTAAGCACTAACCTCATTTCAGAAACTCCAACTGAGCAGTAATGCATATATTAAAACACTATTGTAGATGGATATAATGAGAAAAAAATCCTTCAACATTCTAAAAATTAAATTTCCCCCTCCATTTTTACTGAAAAACTCTTTACATAACTCACCCATTTCAGTTCACTGATTCTACACAACTCTAATTGCACAAATTAATCATTAGAAAACGTGTGTGTGTGTGTGTGTGTGTGTGTGTGTGTGTGTGTAGGTACATGCATGTTTGCATAGCAACTGATGCACAGTAAGAATGATAAAAATGGAGGAGCGGCTCAATTTACTCTGATAAAAGTGTTTGGTAAGATGTTACAAACCCCAAACCTCTTCTATCCATGCCATTTCTTCTCTTTCATTTCCCCCCTCTTCCCTCAGATTAAATTTTAAATTGATTTGCTGATACCAGACCATTCATGGCTTTCAATATGTCATCACAGGTAATGAACCATGCCACAGATACATTTATAAAGCTCGATTAGCTTCCTCCATCAGAAAAAGAATGGGTTGCTTCTTGATTCATTTTGAAAACTCCCTCTGAAGTTGTAAAATTCAAAAGAAGGGTAAAGCATAAAGGCTGTCTCCCAAAATGTTAACGCATGGTGTGAGTCCAATGAATGCAGTTTGTAAACCATGGATTAGCAACTTCATATGAGCCAAGCCAACTGTGGTTTAGTCAACAAATCACAGTAAAACTATGGCTTGGAGAAATATGTTAGTTTGATTAATGTCATAGTATTAGTATGGTACACTTTTTAGTTGTGATATTTGAGGTGCTAATGTACTCTTCCCCAGATTACATTAATATCACTCTCCAGTTCTTTTGGACTTCAACTCTGGGTTGCATACCAGTTGTCCAGAATCCAGTGAAGTGGGTAAAACTAAATTGTGGAATGTTTTCTTTGAGCTTATTGTAGTTGAGGAAATTGATAGCTTCTCTGCTGCACTATCATATATAATCATGGATAAGTAGAACATTTAGGTATTCCTCCTCCAAAAAAATCAGGTTTTGCTTATTTGTGAATGGACTTATCCATGAATATATTCAATAGTTCTTCTACCTTGGTTCATCTGGGTAGTTAGACAGGATGTGTGAATTGCTGGATCAGGAAAGTTGTCCATCTCTCCCTGAGGGAGAAGTAACGCCACCTACTTATAGGAGATGGTTGACCACTATCTCTTGAAAAAAAATCTTACTAAAATCCAACCAGTTCTTGATAACTTTTGAAGAAAGTTGTTGAAGAAATAGTGGTGGTTCAATTTCAGAGACATACTATATCAATTGTATCCACGCCAGTCAGGATTTGGACCTAGTCTTGGAATGGAAACAGCACAGGTTGCTCTGGTCTGGCACATCTTTCAGCACCTGGATTTCTCCCCTTTTATCCGAAGTTGAGATAATATGGATAAAGCAACAGGCCTTCTCTGTGGTGGCCCCACACTTCCAAACCCCCACAGATTCATAAAGCTCACTCCCTTGTGGCATTTAGAAGATTATTAAGGACAGTTTTTTCACTGATACTTCAATCTTATAGTTCAGTATTAGTGGACTTCCTCTTAGGGGAAGGATGATGTACTGTTATATGTTTTAATGTGTTAACTCACCCAGACTCTTTTGATTGGGTGGACTATAAAGCAGTATAAAGTTGCAGACCAAAAGATACATCCACCCTGTCTGGACACTCATTTGGAAGATGCCTGTATAATAACTTCAGCACAAAGTATAAAACCTTTACCTCACATTTATTGATCCATCCATAGCCAGTCTCTTGATAGGTGAAAACCAGATGACTGGTTAATATTATCCCCATTTTCAAACCTGGGGAAATAATGAATGAATTCAGATGAATTCAGACCAGTCAGTCTGAAATTAATATCTGGGAAGATTCAAATGCCATAAAGCAAGATTCTTGTTACTAGAAATCAGTACAGATTTGTCAAAAATTTGTCAGACTAGTCTTTTTTCATGTTTTCCATCAGTTACCTTATTCCATAAATTTTGGGAATTCTGCAGTCATAAAATATCTTGACTTCAACAAAAACCTCTTAGATTCAATAAATGTAATTATGTTTTCATCCTATTTCACAAAGATAAATGCAAATTTTACTTAGAAAAAAAATCAAATGCATAGGCATAAGGTGAGAAATCAAATGCACAGGAATAAGGTGGGAGATAGCTGGCTGCTAACAGCATGCGTGAGAAGAATCTTAGATCTTACTTGATCACAAGCTGAACATGAGTCAGCAGCATGACATAGCTGTTAAAAAGACAAATGCAATTTTAGGCTACATTATTAGAAGCATAGTTTCCAAATGATGAAAAATAGACCAGATAGGATGATTTTTGGGGGAAAAATGTGAAGGGAAAGAGAGCAGGGATTTAAGCTGCTTCCAAGAATTTTGTCCAACACAATCTTAATCTCTCTAAGAAGGAAAACACCTAGGGATAAGCACAAAGTAATGTTCCTTCAAATTCATTATATCTTCAGCATTGACAAAATCAACTAGTTAAGGTTTCAAGAGATAAGTACAATGTTAAATTATATTCAAAAAATGTGGATTTTGTCTATGCACACATCTACGAGGATGTTTAGGTATATCATGTCTGGGCAAAAAAAAAAAGAGGTGATTTTTGATACCCTTGAAAAGATGTGGGTGTACTGGATTTTAAGGTTTAGTTTAATTATATATAACAATTCTTAGTCTTCTGCCTATTCATTATTTATAGTCTAGTTTTAATTCATCAAACAGAATATTGATTAATTGCTTATATGATATCAAATTGTTTTCAACTCCTAATGACAACATAGTTCCCCCCCCCCTTGATGATCTGTCCCTAACGTGGTCTTTCAACTTTCTAACAGTGCACTCATTGCCAGTGGGAGTCCATTCACCTTGCTTCTAGTCGTATTCTTCCCCTCTTTCCTTCCACCTTTCCCGGCTTATTGAGTCTCTTCCAGAGAGCTAGATCTGTGCATAATGTGTCTGAAGTGGGATAATTTGAGCCTGATCATTTGTGCCTCGAGGGAGAACTCTGGAGATGGTTTGTTTGATGATTCATTGATTTGTTTCCGTGGCTGTCCAGAGTATTCTCAGGAGTCTTCTCCCATGCCAACATTCATAAGGGTCAATACTCCCCTCTCCTGCTTCTTCAAAGTCCAACTTTCACTTCCATAGAGTGTTACAGGGAATACCCTACACAGGTAGTTCTTGTTAACAGTGGTGATAGGGACCAGAATTTCTGTCATCAAGTGATGCAGTCATAAAGTGAACATATTGCTTAGCAATGGCAATCCTGGCAGTCCTTGTTGCCATTGTTTCGTGTGGTTTCTAGCGGAGGTGGGTTCCTATAGGTTCAGCCCAATTAAACCAAACCAGTAGTGGTGTGCCAGCCTGGGTCACAGAACCGGCAGCAACTCAGGCTGGCCACACCCCCAAACAGGTTCCCTGGTTGTCGTCGCCGCCATCTTTTTTTGGAGTTCTGTGCATGCGCAGAACAATTTCCATTGAACTGTGCATGCACGCACAGCACACATTCAGCACACACAAGCCACGCACATGAGCAGACCAGCAGTAATGCTGGCTGAAACCCACTCCTGGTTTATAGGTAATTAAACATGCATCTAGTCCAGTTAGAGTCTGGCTAGTAGAGAAAAGAAGGGCTAAGGGTTACATGATAGCAGCATTCCAGTATTTGAGAGGCTGCCACAAAGAGGAAGGGGTCAAAATATTCTACAAAGCACCAGAGGACAGGACAAGAAACAATGTATGGGAACTAATCAAGGAGAGAAGCCACCTGAAATTAAGGAGAAATTTCATAACGGCAAGGACAATGAACCAGTGGAACAGCTTGCCTTCAGAGGTGGTGGATGCCACTTGTCTGAAATGGTGTAAGGTCTCCTGCTTGAGCAGGGGGTTGGATTAGAAGACCTCCAAGGTGCCCTTCAGCTCTATTCTGATTACATTATTACATGCCTTCTGGCTTCCAACAACCAAAATAAGTGGGAAGCTGGCAGGAAGTTCCAAGTCCTAATCATCTTGCAAGTAAGTCGGCAGACAGATAAGAGGTTGCTGCCAAGTGAGGGGAGGGTGGATGGAGGTGTGGAAAGAGCTGATGTTTGTGGGGTGAGTGCCCTAGGACTTAGGATGACTGCTGCTGGATGGCGGGGGCATATGAGGGTGCCTGAGGAGTTGGTATGGCACAAATGTATTGGGGTGGGGGTGGTTGAGGCAGGGTGCAGAAGGGCATATGAGAGGCTAGTGTGGCACAATGCAAATGCAACAGGGCTTCGAATGGCTGATGCTGGGTGGAGGCAGGGCTCACAAAGATGCACAAGGGGCCAGTTCATTGGGTGGGAGTGCCTGCTGCAGAAGTCTTACCAGAGCCACTTGTAACCTTCCCTGTCAGCTTCTCCATTGACTTTGCTTGTGGGAAAGAGGCAGAAAATGACATTCATGTGACTCTGGGATGCTGCAACTATCATAAATGTGAACTGGTTGCCCAGTGCCTCAATCATGATTATGTGTCCAGAGGGGTGCTGGGATGGGACGAATTTCGAGGATGGATAAAAGTACCATTTATTCAGTGCCATCATAATTTTGAACTGTCGCTGAATGAGTGATTTTAAATAGGAATTGCATTAGTGTTATTTTGAAACCACATAAAAAGGATTTCTTTTTCTTCCCCCTTTATCTTTGCTATTTTCTCTTCCTTTTGCTGTTTGTTTAAGTTTTGTTTCATACTTGTTATATTTTGCGTGAAATAAAATTCCCTTCGAAATATTACAACTTAAAATGTTGCTGGGGGGGAAAAAACCCAAATTAAGAAAAAAAAAGTCTAGGCTTGTTCTTTATTATTTCAGACTGTGAACTAATTATATGAAGTTATAGGAAGGCAGATTGAGATTGAATAGAGGGAAACCTTTTTAACAGTGAAAGCAGTTCAGCATGCGTGGGAATGGGCAGGAGTGATGGCTGGATTCCCTCCACTGTGTGAATGGAAGTAGAGGACGAATAGCTTCCTGTGAGGGATTTCTTCCATTGGGATTCCAACCTTGAGCGCAGAGATGAATTAATCGCCTAAACTGCCTCTTCAAATTCTTTAAATCCATGACAGGGGTTGGATTACAGGTGACCCTCAACATATGATCATAATGGAGCCTACTGTTAAGTTTGTATGCTATTAATGTCAATTGCAGGAAATCAGAAGTCCAGGCAATTCATATGAATATATAGTTTTATTGCATGTTAACACTCTCTACAAGAATCTGAACTACTAACCGTCAAAGCAAATTGGAAGTAGATAAAAGTTGACGGAATTCAAGGTGGGTTGGACTTAATTATGTTCTCTTTTGGGCATCAAGGGATTCGAGACTGATGACACATTTGATCCCTCCCTCGGACTCAGCCTGGTCATAAAATGGGTCGGTCATAAGACCAACACAATTTTATGATCTTTTTGCAGCAGGCATTAAGTGAACCACCATAGTCACTAAGTGAATCATTCATAATGGGCTTTCTATCAAAAAATCAGAAATGCCACTTTCAGCAAAACCATTGTAAAATGCAGTCACATGATCATGTTTCCGAGTGTCCTAAATTCGGTCATGTAACAACAGAGGGCCCAACTGTCAGAATTTCCAATCCAGGTCGTAAGGCTCCTGCTTCAGGTCGGTTGTAATTTCAAACAGTTGCTAAGCAACCAGTCATAAATCGAGGACTATCTATATGGATTAGTACTGTGTTTTCCCTTCTGCCTGTAAGAGAATTTTAGGAATAGAAGGAGACAGAAGCACTAGTACAGAGAATGACAACTTTATGGAGGAAATAAAAGATAATTGAATTCACTGAAGGGGAAATTGTATAATATTTTGTATGAAATTTAACATCTGAAAGCAAAGATGTTCCTTGTTTCATCTGCATTTTTTACTCTGTCTCAAAATTAGTAAATAGATTTCACATGTAGTTCTGCAACCTAAAGTAGCCATATTGGCTGAAACTGACTTCAAATTGTCCCAGCACAAATCCCCCTGGGGCATTTGTACCCAACACTTAGCCGATATGGAGCAAAGCTCAGTTTATAGGGAAGATAATTGTGGTGTCTCATCAACCCCTGCTAACTACCATTACATGTTACAGAAAACATGCTGTACAGTTCATCATCAAAAGCATCCATCGGAACTGAGCCCTTGTGTATCCTACTTGACTCTTGCCCATTCTCCAAGTTGCTGAGGGAGGCTGTGTGTCAGAGGTGGGTATTGGGTGAACCGGTAGTGGCGGGGGCAGGAGGCTCCGCCCACCCACCTGGATGCTTCTGCGTACGCACAGAAGCTTCGCGTGAGCGCATGAGCGAACCAGTAATAAAATAAATTGAATCCCACCACTGGTCTGTGTCTGTGTCTGTGTGTGTCAAAAGGATTATCCTATTTTATCTTAACAATCAGCCAGGAACAAAGGAGAGGATGGGAGTGAATGAGCTGCCCAACATTCATAGAGGAACAAATGCCCCTTGGCAGTAGTTAAGCCATGCATCAGGTGGATCATTCAGTGGTACAGAACATATTGAAAATATCCTGGAGTTCCAAGTCTATGATGCAATCCCTAGCATCTACAGGTATTTTTCTGCCAGAAACCTGCCACTCCATGACAATATTTCTCAGCCAAATGAACCAGTGATATGATTCAGTTTAAAGCAGCTTTTCTTTCTCCCAACACAAACGAAAATAAAATACGCTGATCATCCAAACTGCTATTTTAAAATTAAAGAAGCTCTTTAGGCACTATCGAAGTTCCATAACAGGAAACAAGTAAAGCATGGAATCGCTACATAGAAGAATTAAAACCTTCAGGGCTGCAGATAGGATGCCTTGAAAAGTGTCACATGGGAGATTCATTGCTTGTAAGTCCTGTGATGAGAATAAAGGCCCCATTTGCAAAACTCTTTGTGAAACACCTATTTTGCAGACCAAACGGGCAAACCAATATCATTTCCTGGAATGTAGCTCCTGAAGTCAAGGAGGATTTTTTTTTACAAGCTAAGACATAAAATTATACCGAAGGCCACGAGTCATATAATTGGGTCTCATAGAGATGCATTGCTTGATAAAGAGAATACTGTTTCATGCATATCTACTCTTGCTGTCCCCTTAGCAACATAAATTATTCAGGGAAATTTCCCAGAGAAACCAGATAAATCTATTTATTTTTAAACTGCCTTTCTCTCTAAGAAATATCCTGAAATAGTACATTTTTTTTTATAAACTGTCTGAGCCATCTAATCCTAAATGAAAATAATTACTAGTATTTGAACAATTACACATCTCTTACATGTTACTTTTGTGTGTTACTTCCGTACTGATCTTTGGCTCTTGTATCTACTGCTTTCCCTTTCTTTTCAGCTTCTTGGCCTCAGTCCTTTGGCTTCATGATATACCTTGTAATTTGTGAAAGTATTAATTAACTACAGGTATTCCTCACTTAATGACAGCCGTGTTTAGCAATCATTCAAAGTTACAACAGTGCTGTCAACCCTCCCAGGTGTACCAGACACAACACCAGACTAGATGAACTACTTCTACTCTGTTGTAAGGCAACATTAACAAAATCTTGTAGGTCTGAAAGAACAAACTTCCTGTCACCACTTGTAATTGCCTAATCAATTGGGGCAAGTCACATATTACATTACAAATGCTGAAAAAGTAATTGGTTCCCACACATACAGCCATTGCAGCATCCTTGTGGTGTCACATGACTGAGATTCAGGCACTTTACAACTAGTAGACATTTACAACAGTTCCATGGTCATATGATCACCATTTGCGAACCTCACCACTGGCTTCCAACAGACAAGGTCAAAAGACAAGCCAGGTTGAAATTGCAAGTCAAAGTCAGATGGTATCTTGCTTCATGGCCGTATCACTTAGTAACAGAGTTGCTGATCCCAATTTTGGCAATTAAGTGAGGACTACCTGTAACTAATTCTATCAACTTCATCCATCATTCTGCAGACACTTTAAATTTTATTATGAGCTGGGTGATATGATAGTACGATAATGCAAGCGTCATTGAATTAAAGTAAAAGAAACAACTCAATTCTGGAAAAGGAGGAGGTGAGAGAAAGGAACTCAAAATAACTTTATCTTGATTCTGTTTGGTATAAGAGGAGGTAGATTCTGGAAGGCATTAAGATTATACCCTATTCAGAGGTGTCAAACTGGCATCCCGCAGGCCAGATGCGTCACACGTAGGCCACGCCCATCCCAACTCCACAAAGGGGGATAATGTCATGATACGACACATGAGGGCAACATGACGCCTTGAGTTTGACACCTGTGCCCTATATTATTCCTGAAATCCTTGCTCTATTCCCTGATATGAACTACCGGTACTTTGAAGGGCTGACATGTGCTAGGTATAGGTGGCATTGTTTTAATAATTGTGTAATCCTTAACTCTTTAATTTTACATTATCAATGATCTTCTATATTAGTCTCTCCCAGTCTAACTGCAGCTTCATCATCGTTCACAGTCATCTTGCCCACTCATGCTGGCTGGAAGTATTGGGACTTGTAAACCAGTGTATCTGGAAGGTGCCAGGCTGAGGAAAATTGCTGTAGACAATTGACTGTGAATGCTTGTGTGTCAGGGGAAACAATGGTCATCATTACCATTCTCAGTACATTGTTTTTATTGCAGTGCAGGAATATGTATTGTGATTGATTAACCAATCACGGAACATTTAATAGTCTAATAAACTATCTGCATTGACTGCCAGCCTTATTTCCCATCCACAACATTTTAGGAAACAAAATTAATGCTCTATTCATGGGGTTTTATCTGTACTACAGCAGAAGTGGGCAGAACCCACTTTTCATAAGAACCTCAGTGTTCCAAGTATTTGGGTGCAAAATAGCAGCTCAGACAGGCAGACATAGAAGAACAAAGTATCTCCATTTGAGGCTGTAACTCGGAATTCATTTCCAGCACCAGAGCCAAAGATCATGCATCTATTCTTTTGCCAAAACTTCTATTTGGATATCGTCCATATTTTTCTTTCTTCAGCAAGTAATTAGAAAAAGGAAAAGGTATGTTTTACTGTCATTATCGTTCAGCTATTATTACTCAGAACCTTTTACTGATCTGCCATAAACCATTCACGGAACTCCTGGAGGATCCCAATTTATTTTTCTACCCTGTAATTTACATTCTTTCAGGGCTTCCTAACTCTGCCCGTACCATCATAGTCACCTTCCTTGCAGTTAAAAAAAAAGAGACACCAAGGGAAAATTATACAAAAATGGATAGGTTGTTAATAGATAGCAGAAACGCTCCATGCTGGAAGCCTGCCTAATTAGGATCCTAGCGCCTCAACATTTCAGTTTGTTATTCCTTTCTCCGTAATCATCTAAAATTGTTATAAGATGCAATGTTATCATTGTTAATTTTATTATTGCAAAATGTCTTATCTTTCCTTCAACTGGGTTAAAAACTGTCTTGGACTTCTCATCCCTACTTTTGGTCTTATAAGGATTTTGCCCAAGGTCAGAGCAATGGTCAAGTAGCAGATAGTGTATCATGAGAGAAATCTAATATTTTGAGTCCTAGTTTGATATGTAACTACTGCATCAATACTAGTTAGCATTAAATTAGCATGTTTAGAATCGTCAAGGATTCTCTGTTACTAGTTCTTAGTAAAAAGATCTTCTGGATGTTTGAGTATCAAATCTATGTGTGGATTCTTTGAAGAAGACTTCATGCATCAGCATCATAGCTTAGTACCGTATGCTAACACCTTCCATTGCTTTGATTAAATAAATATCTATGGTTTGAAAATAGAGTAATTGCAAGCTACATAACTGCAAAACTGTGAATCTGGTTATTTTAAAAACAAAATTTATATCATTTTCTATAGTACATCTCATATTTTCAGTATGGAAATTTACCAATTGGATCTATCTAAGGCAGTGGTTGGTTTCAATTTATTTTTCTACCATTTTGCTCGTGCGCGCACTTGCATGACGCTTCTCCGGATGCGCAGAAGCGCCCGGGCAGGTGGGCAGAGCCTCCTGGTGCCACCACTAGGGATTCGCCCGATCCAGGGCGAAGTGGTAGAAACCCACCTCTGGCCTAAGGGTAATGAATGTATTGTCATTTTTAAGTAAAATTTGGATTTCCCATATTTATGACCACTTAGGAAATGACTTTTTCTGAATGTATATACTGTATGTCTACACAATATCTCTGAGTCGCACATATAATAAGCAAACATGGAGGAGTAAAAAGTAAATTTACTGCTATTCATAGCACAGTTGTCTCCAACTTCATTCTTGTAACTATTTGTAGATAAGCCATATTCCTTCTACAAAGTAATTATTCTTAAATTTTGCACCTTCATCTCCTCATTCTGTTATTACCTAAAGTTTGCTGAAGTTTGGCTTGTGGTCAAGCTTAAATAACATCAAGGATAATTTAACAGTGTTAGAAAGGCTACAGATGTCTCACCTCTAGCCTATATTATCCTTTGACAACAGGGGTCTGATGGTCCTGTTTTGAACAGATTATTTTCTTGTCCTTCTCACAATTGCCCAGCACAAATTCAACATCTGATTCAATAATGCCCAGACATTGCTCTGCTGTTTCTCTTTCAGGCAAAAATTCATCCACATAGAAAACCAAGTGTTAAGAGCAGGGTTTAAAGTTAACCTTTAAGTGTATAACTTGCCCCAGGAGTCGTTTTGGATTTGGAGGTCTCTAAATCTGTATTATGGCTGACTGGGATAGGCAGACGTTGCTTTTGATGGTATTAAAGGTATTGCCACAGAACGTAAGCTGTTCCCCTCCCCCCCCCCAAAAGCTGCTTTTTGCAATTGATCACTAGAGAATTTGTCAATGCTGATGGTGTTTAAGTGATGCTACAATCATTTTGGAATTATTCTCAAAGGATCTATTGCTATTGATATTATCTTTGTTTTCTTTTGCTTTGGTCATTCTACTTCTGTTTGCTGTTCTTTGTATTTTGTGATTTTCTCCAGTTCTTTCTCTTCTATTCTGCTGTCTCCAGATACTGCCATGTCCACTAACCAGACTGTTTTTGCCTTTCTTTTCAACAATTGTTAAAATTGGGTTGCTGTGTGACAGGAGCTTGTCTGTTTCAATTCTAAAGTCCCAGAGCATGTTGGCTTCTTCATTTTCTATTACTTTGCCTATTTTGTGGTCCCACTAGTTCTTGCTTGCAGGCAACTGGTATTACTTGCAGATATTCCGCTTGTTGCTACTTTGTCATGCCATTATTTGTGATCTTCTTGCAGCAGCTAACTAAGTCATCCATGGTTCTTTAGCTTCATTGCAGGGGCAATATTTGCTGTTTGTTGCTATCTTCTCAAGTCTGCCTTTATTTGCATTTGATATGAAGGCATCGTGCAGCCAGAATTAGTCCCTCTGCCTCTTTCTTCAGTTATCCTGCTCTTAGCCATTGTCGTTTTTTGTTGTTATCTATTTTGCTTGCTAAGTTTTTTGTAAAGTGGCTATGTAATACTTTCCTTAGCTATGTTTCTTTTCTATTTTTCAATTACTCTTTCTTATAGGCCAGTTTGGTCTCTCCTATAGTCAGTAACCCTTCATGATGTACTAGCTTCAAAGCATCTTCTTTTGGAATCCCCTTCAGTTATTCTTCCAGTTCTTTTTTTTTCATCAACTAACTGAGTGGTTTCCATCCTTTTCTATACCCCACACTCCTAGAATGCTTCTGATATATTCTTGCACCCCTTACAAAAGTAAATAATTATATGCATATAATTATGCGCATACACTATAATTTTAAAACTTTTAAACCCAGGTTTTCGCACCCCCTGGTTGGGAACCCCTGAATTAATGGTATACTTGCAACATTCCATGCCTACCTTACTCACCTCCTTGGTAAATGGTGCCTGTCAACATGATAGCACAGATGAAGAGTATGATTCATTGTCGTTATTTTCTGGTCTTCCTATCTAAGTCTTCTAGTTCTACTTGAGTTTAGTCCATTATACCAGCTGTATATCTAATGACTGAAATTTCCCAGGTATTAATTGGTGTGATGGTATTTTTTCTACTGAGTTTGAGCTTTAAGATCTTATTTACCGTAGTCTTCTGGTGTATTCACTACTAACTTCTTCTTGACTTCAGTATGCTTGATATTGTCAGCCTGAAGAATGCTCAGGTATCATCTTCTTCCAGACATTTGTTGTTATTTCCATAGGACCATTTTACTCCTTAAGTTTTCACTATTTTCCCCCTGTTGATAGTAAGAATGGTATATTTGTCCAGCCCGAACTCCACTGCAATATCTTGGTTGTATATACAGATATTACTGAGCAATTATTCTATTTTAGATGGTGTTTTTCCATACAGCTTCAGTTCATCCATGTAAACAAGATGGGATAGTCTAGCAGATGTTTTTGATGTTTGATATCCATGGCCTGACTTGTTCTGTATTACTGACAGAAGAATCAATGCAACAATAAAAAGTAGTGGTGACAGTAACTCTCCTTGAAAGATTCCTCTCTTGATGTTAACCTCTCCCTCTCCCAGTTTATCACTATTGACCAGCAACTGTGTCTTCCATTATGCCATTGATCTTTGCACGAAACTTCTGAAGTTTCTATTGACTCCGTTATATCTAGGCATTTGATTATCTAGTCACATGGCAAGGAGTTGAATCTCTTCTTGTAATAAATCCATGGCACATTCAAGTAGGTCTTCCTTCTCTTGTAATTTTAGCTTCTTAGCCTTTTTTATTTTTTTAAAAAATCCTGTCTTTATTATTTTTATAAATAACTTAAGGCAGTGAATATATCTAACACTTCTTCCTTCTCCTATTTTTCCCACAACAACATTGCTGTTAAATGAATTGGGATGAGAGAGAGAGAGGGAGAGAGAGAGGGAGGGAGAGAGAGATTGGGAGGGAGAGAGGGAGGGTGAGGGAGGGGAGAGAGAGAGAGAGGGAGGGAGAGAGAGAGAGAGAATGGGCCAAAGACACCAGTCAGATTTCATGCCTAAGGCAGAATTCACAATTTCCAGGTTTCTAGCATGGTGTCTTAACCAATAGACACCACCAAAATAAGTGAGTTTTAATTTGGTAAGTTTAGATTCCAGTGACACTGCTATTGACTCTTCCTGGTTTGCCACCACAATCTGAGCTACTTCTGTCAAGGCTTTGATTTCTTTGTCCTGGCTAGATGTTTGCGATTCTTCCAATTCTGCTTCATGAAAACCCTTCTCTCCTCTGTTATTTATGATTCTAGATGCTGTTCTTTTCAGAACTGGTACATTCTTTTCAGATATCCTTATTTCATTGAACTTGATTTCTAATACAAATCATTATTTCTTTCTTTTCAGTCTTTTTATAGCTGCAACAGGCAAGCAACTTTTCTTCCAGTAGTCCTGCAGTTGTTGACCCTGGTTGCTCAGCCAACAGTCCTGAGTCCTGTAGCTCATTTATCATCAGACGTCAAAGTATTCCAACACCTAGTTCAGTGCTTTTTGACTTGGGCAATGACTGATATAGTATGGGTTTCTGTAAATTATGTCTCACTATATTGCCTCTGGGAGGGACACTGTTCATCTGGCTTCTCTGATGAGACCTGTTGAACCTCTGGTGTAGCTCTCATTTTCTTCAGCGCATGCAAACCCCACAACTGCATCAAGGTAGTACCTCACTGGAGGTGTTGTTGTTGTTGTTGTTGTTGATGGTGGTGGTGGTGGTGGTCACACAGCCAGTCAGATATTAAAACAGGATTTGGCATTTTATCCACCTATCGAGTCCTCCCCAAGGAATCAGAAATAGGCAGATCTTGCTTTTGATGATATTAAGCTTTTGATGTAAGCTGTTCCAAGAAAAGCTCCTTTTTGCAATTAACTGATGATTTTGTTAAATGCTGATGGGGTTCAAATGGTGCTCAGATGTTTTAAAATTCCGCCCAAGGCACCTATTACTATTGGTACTATATTTGTTTTCTTTTGCCACAGTCATTCTATTTCTATTTGCATTTTGTGATTTTCTCCAGGTCTGTCTCTTCTATTCTGCTCTCTCCAGGTACTACATCATCCATTATCCATACTTTTTGACAGTCCAATGCCTTCTTGCACTCAGTCTAAGCTATATTCAAGTTGTTCTCCCTTCTTTTTCATTTTTCCAAAATCATCTTGTTCGTTAGGAGCTGATCTTTTGTTCCTCTGCTGTTTGGGCCTGTTTTCAACTAAATGCTATTGAACTGCATCAGCTACCACACCAGTTAGTAATTTGAAAGTTGATAGTAAGCAGATAATTGGCATGTAGTTGCCTAGTGCTTCCCCTTTTGTTAGAGCTTTTATTATCGGGTAAGTTTTCCAGATGTTAACCAATCTTCAATTTCACCTCCTTACACTATGTTGTTAAACTGCCTGGCAATGAGTGGGTTTAGACTAGTCAGATGGTTCAACCAAAAACCTTGCAGTTTATTTTCACCTGATGCTGACCAATTCTTGATCCTCCTTGCCCCTTTCTTCACCATTTCCATTGTTATTGCAAGTTCTTTCATTTCAGTTTCTTTTTCATTCTTATCCATTTTCTTTATCCAAGTTGCATTCTTGTTATATTTATAATTTTTCCTATGGTTCAGAGGTGGGTTGCCCCTGGTTTGGCCTGGATCAGGCGAATCAGTAGTGACAGCAGCAAGAAGCTCCACCCACCCACTTGGATGCTTCTGCACATGCGCAGAAGCATCACATGCACACACGAGGGCACACACACAAGCGAACTAGTAGTAAAAAAAATGGAAACCCACCACTGCTATAATTGTACCCAGAACTGCACTATTACTTATTTATTAATTGTTCAGTTGTTCAGTGCAGTTCAGTCTCTCTATTGAGGGGTTGGTAGAAACATTTTTGATTTGACTGAAATTGAAGATTCTGGTTATAATGTGCAGTTCAAACACCATATCTGCTGATCTTCTGAGCTGTAGTTGCCATTTGCTGATTTGTTATTTCCAGTGCTTCCCTAATCTTCCTTGTTTCTAGATAATATTTTTTGATCAGGTATTCTTTGGTCTTCTTGTTCTTTAACTTTTCATTCATCTGTTCTACCTTGCTTGCATCTGATTTTAGCATGCTGTTTTTATTTTCTAATCTGATTTTCCATTTTGGCTTTTTTCTCCATTTGTTGATTTTGCATCCAAGGTATTCAAGTTATAACTGCAGTCATGCTGTACATTAGTATGTTTCTTTCTTGCAATGAGCTAGTACTTATATTTGGTATTATAGAACTGGCACCTTTTAATACTTGTGCTAGTTTCCTTCTTATTTATATTTATATTTATAACATTATAACAATTCATAACACAGGCAAACTTATTCTGCTATTTTTGTGGTGTTCTAGCTGCATTATAGATTCTATTTATTTTATATTTTAATTCCTTTTGCTTTTTTGTTAGAGGTCTTTGTTCTTTCTTTGGAGAAGCCCAAAAAGAGGGTGCCTAGTTTAGGAATAAAAACAATTCAATACCTATAGTGCAGGTGTGTCAAACTTGGGGTCTGCGGGCCAGATGCGTCACGTGATGGCCATGCCCACACCTAGTTTAGCGAAGGGGGAAAGTTGTGATACATCATGTGACACCACTGTGATGCTGTGAGTTTGACACCCTTGCTATAGTGGCTTCCCCTACTATCTCCTTCCCCTGGTTGGCCTCCACATGCTGGGCTATGTCTGGAAAGGCTTCAATATTATTATTTCACTATCTGCTTATTGGTCAGAAAAACATGGATATTCATACAGACAGGTGGCGGTGGAGAGACTAAATATTTAACAACATTCCACCTGAAGGGTCGCATTCCATAAATAGGACAGCTGCCTTTGTGAGATTTGGAAACTGTAATTTCCGTGCTGAGCAAGAACTCACAAATTAATCTTTCCTATAAATACAAATAATAATAAAGGCTGCTTCGTGTGAGGGAATTGCACAGCCAGTGTCCAACTGAAGTCAGAGACACTGACCTGAACTTATAATTTATAAGTGTAAAATAAATATATTTTACATTTATATTTACAGCAAATAAGGTAGTCAGGCACCTCACTACATTATGAGGTAAATCATCAGGTAAATCACAACACAGCACACAGACAAAGGTGGGGGGAAAGGGAAACTCCCCCTTTGTACCCAGCAACCAATCACAACATAGTTTGCCTCATGCAGGAGCCTGCACTCTCCAAGCAATCAATTACCACTGTGTATTCTGGCCCATGATCCCCTTGATTGTTCCAGCTATTAAATTGTCTTAACAGCTCAATTCTTGGTAACTCTGTGGATAACTTATACCATTTTTTGGTAACGATTTAGACATGATTTTTCACTGTCTTGGGAAGTTTTTTTTAAAAACTTCTTAGTTTAGTCTAAAGACCAGGGATTCCCTGAGAGCAATGTTCCCTCTAATTTTTTTTCAGTGTGAGCAGAAAAGTATAGTGTTTGAGCAGCACATTTTCATGCCTGAGCACCTGAATTTTTTTCATAGATGTCACCCAAGACAACGAAATCAGTGTTATTTGAAACTCAATTTTACCATGTAAATATCCATTCATTAAGTAAAGAAATCTCCCTATACAGGTAGTCCTCAATCTACGACCATAATTGAGCCCAAAGTTTCTATTGGTAAGTGAGACATTTGTTAAGTGAGTTTTGCCCCATTTTACAACCTTTCTTGCTACAGTTAAGTGAATCACTGCGGTTAAATCAGTAACCTGGTTGTTAAGTCAATCTGACTTTCCTGCTGACTTTCCTTTGCAGAAGGTTGCAAAAGGTGAGCCCAGGACACTGCAACCATCATAAATATGAGACAGTTGCCAAAGATCCAAATTTTGATCATGTGGCCATGGGGATGCTGCAATGGTCATAAGTGTGAAGAACAGCTGTAATTCACTTTTTTCAGTGCTGATGTAGCTTTAGTCATTAAGTGAACTGTTGTAAGTTGAGGACTATACTTTCCCCCTTACTACCCAACAGTCTACAGTGATATTAGCAAGTTATGAATAAATTACGAACTGATGTAGATTAGCAATTGGGGCACTTAAAGAAACAAACAAAGAGGGGAGAGGATTGAAGGGAGGAAGGAAGGGAGGGAGGGAGGAAGGAAGGAAGGGAGAGGGAGAGAGAGACAGAGACAGAGACAGACAGAGACAAAAAAGGAAAGAGGAGAAAGAGAAAAAGAAAGGGGAGAGGAGGGTGGGAGGATAAGAAAAAGAGGCAGAAAAAAGAAAGAGAGAGAAAGAGAAAAGGAAGAAAGAAGGAAGGAAAGAAAGAAAAAGGAAAGAAAAAAGGAAGAAAGAAAAAAGGAGAGAAGAGAAGGAATAGAGGCCAAAAAAGCAAACAAGGAAAAATAGGGAAAAAACTTTCACTGGAAAACACTGTTTTTCCATCAGCGCAAAACTTTCCTAAACAAGGTTAATTTTCCGGATTTTGACTTTCCGGTCCAGGTGGACCAAGAAGCCTTTATTTTCTTTTTCTAAAATAAAATAAAATCTGTGGAGCACCAGCTTGGCTCGCCCTTCCTGCGAAAAAAAACCTCGAGCCCCAATGCTCCGAACGCAGAGGCTGGATTCAGACAACATGTGCACACCCGGCATGGGTTTCCACTTGCTTGTGTGGCAAGCGCCTCCCACACACCTGCATCTTGGAAACAGAACCAACTGCGGGGAGCCCAGCCAGCCATGGGAGCTTAGCTGACAAACCACGACGGAAGCATGCTCTGCACGTCCCGTGGAGAGTTGGCTGCTGCCGTTGCTGCTGCCACCGCTTCCCTCCTCAGTAACTTTGATCCAGGAGGGAAGGGCCTCCCTGTCAATCAGCCACATGCCGGCGGAGGGAGCCCAATCGTAACCCTAGGCGGCCACATTTCTGTTGGCCAAAGGCCCGCCCTCCTCTGGGTGTGTCCAGGCACTATAGTATCCCGGCCCAGCTGATAGAAGCCTCCTAGCTGCCTGCAGACTAAAGTCCATCATGCTAAACATCACTGCGCGGCAGTTGGAAACTACTGCGCTGTGTTTTGTTGCCCCCTGCGTGGCCGCGCACCTTAGAGGGAACAGTGCCTGAGAGTCCAACAAAGTACTAACCAAACCCAAAGATGCCTAATTTCTGAGCCCATACAGGACCAGTGAGAGTCTGCTATCTGCTGACACACAAAAAGAGGCCTTTAAACGCAGTTCTGGCATGGGGAAACGGCTATGCTATGATATGACCAACATCATGGAAACTGAAAGAGCAATGAAAAAGGAAAGCAAATGGTACCAGCAATGTAAAACAACTTATTAGCAAATTGGAGCTGCCATCTGATGGAAAGGGGTCTATTGGATGTTGTATCAGCAGCACAAAACCTGGAAAAATATTTCTGTACAACATCATGTTCCTACTTACCTTGGAATAGATGCAAATCCATTCCCACAAGGGAGTAAAGCAGGTGTCTGTCTGCTTGTCAGGTTCTCCACATGCTGAGAAGGTGGTGGAAAGAAATGTGTGTGCAGTCTTCTGTAGGCATGTTCTCTGGCACTGATTTGACAGAAATACAAATATAATTCATGCCTATATGTTATCACGACAAAGCCAAAAGCATTCAAAAAATGCTGTAGAGCTGGGTTAACATATTAAAGCAACATCAATATACAATTCACTGAGAAAAAAAAACCTTTTTATTTGCTACAATGTACCTGCTGTGAAATTCTGTACAGATCTCTAATTCATTTAACTAATGGCAAGAACCTGCGGAAAAAATAAGGCAATTCTCAATAAATTAAAAATCTATGACCATGAAATGGAGGTTGAAATTGATTATGTACCATCAAGGCAGTGTTGATTCTTACTGACCAGTAGATATATTTTGTTCCTGATAATCTTTCCTTAACCTGTCTTTAGATCTTCCAATGGTGTGCCCATTGTCACTGTAACTGAGTCCATCCACCTAGTCATCCTCTTCTTCTCTAAACAGGTAGGTCTTTGCATAATAAGTCCAAAGTGTTAAGTATATCTCCTTTTGGAGACTAGAGTTGAGTAGCAGAAGGTAGCAAGGAATGTGCCTCTGAATAGTCACACTATCAATCACAGCCGCCGAAATTAAAACAAGGATAACTTTACTTGCGTTAACTAAAATAAAGTAGGATAAACATTCTACAAAACAAGCGATAAGTAGTCTTGAATTATATACAGTCTATGATACAGCACATTGGTTTACAGATGCTCAACTCACGATTCACCATGTAGACAGGTAACTAACATACAGAGTAGCCACCATCCGATATACAGTATTCAACTCCAATAACAAGCACGGAGAACATACAGGAACAACCAGGAACAACCAATAGTAGTTCCTACTCCCTCTTATGGCTGATTGAAGCAACAGCATCCAATCACATCTCACTTGAGCATATATATATATATATATATATATATATATATATATATATATATATATATATATATATATATATATATATATATATATATATATATATATATATATATATATATATATATATATATATATATATATATATATATATATATATATATATATATATATATATATATATATATATAGTGTCACAACCCCTGGTAAGCCCCAATTATGGGAGGAACCTAACAGCTTTCATTATCTGTCAATCGGCTCGTCACAAGAGTCCATCACGACAGAAACCCAATATTTTTACAGTAAAAATATTACAGTTCTGAGGAGTCCAGATGGCAAGAAACATAGCCCAGTGGTATATTTCCAAGATCCACTTAAACATGATTGACGTAGTTAACCCAGTTTGCTCGATTTGCATGGCATGCTGAACTATCTGCTAACCAGGTTGGTTGTGGGTTAAAAAGTGTCTGCCCAGTTAGTTGTACAACATGAAAATACAGCTCAAATCTTTAAGATTGTTTCTCCATCAGGCTCCAGGGGAAAATATTTGCCTACTGCTAGGTTTGTATGTGTGATATAGGTACAACTCATATGAGAACCTTTGCATATTGACACCTACAGCCTAACCATGAAATTAGCTTTTATTGCATTAAACAGAAGCCTGACATTTACTTCACTCCACAATACTAGGCGGGGGAATGGGGGGGGAGGGAAGATGTAGACTAGGAGAAGGAGTATTTAAGAAATATTTTACACTCATGTTACAGTAGTACTTTATGTAATTAACAGTCAAGGTTTAATTAAACATTGATTAGCCAGTAATTTGTCTAATGATTAGTCACCTGGAAGAGATGAAGCATAAATATACACGGAGGCTGCCAAATGATGGGAGGAAATGGGGGAAATGATAAAGGAGCAGATTAGTTGCAGGTCTCAGGTTCTGTTCCCTTAGGGCTAAATGCTTTGTGTTATTCAGATGTATTATAAATGGTACTTCCAGCCTGATTTCTTCTAATCAGCAAAAAAAAAAAACTCTGCTTGTTTCTTGTGTGAGAAATTAAACTAAAATTGAATTTATCTCCGTGTTCTATCAGATTTTGCCTTGTAAATGAAATTAAACAGTTTTTGCCCCACTTAGTGAAAAATTGGCTCATTCTGTTTAATGAAGTTTGCTATGGAGTTAAGGTACACCTCCCCAAATATAATACAGAAAGTTTGGCTCTATTAGCTCTATCTTGCCCAGATGACTAAAGGATCTTCAGTGGGTTATGGAGGCAGTTTGGAGTTTACTTGATTGATAATAGAAAAGCCTTTGGTTGAGTTGATTACCGCAAATTGTGAAAAATGCTCAGAAAAATGACAATCCCAGAACATCCCATTGTTTCTTTTTTTGTGTGTGTGTAAAAGGTTTTTATTTTCCATTTTTTCCATTTTCATGCACTCACATATATACTGTGCATAGCCGAAACCATACAACATTAAACAATAATCGCAGCAATTCCTCTTGTCAACAATACCCCCAAAAAATAGAAACCCAATATACCTCTTCCACTATCTGCACACCCCATCCCATTGTTTCCATGAGAAATGTATATATACAGTTCAAGAAATCACAATATGGACAGAATATGATGAAGCAGATTGGTTCCAGGTTGGCAGTTGAATGGGACAAAGTTATATGCTCTTATTTATTCAACTTACATGCTGAATATATATTAAAGCTGGATTGGAAGATGATTGTGGTTTTAAAACTGGGCAAGGAAAAGTCAATAATCTCCTCAATGCTAATGATACAATCTTGACAGCTAAATATGCAAAGGAATGCAAGTTCTATTAATGAAAGTCAAGGAGGGTAGTGAAAACATGGGACTAAATTTAAGTATCTGCTCTTCTCCAATCTAGCAGGAAGAATTTCTGGAGGTCTGAAAGCTAGATTTGTGGTTAAGAGTATGAGAGAGAGAGTGCATATAAGGGGCATCAATATGCATATGAATATGTTTGTGTGAATATTTTTTATTTATTTTATCTCATCAAGAATGAATTAGATAACAGATATAAGTATAGACATGATTATGAATACATGAAATGAATATGAATACAAGGGAATATTAGGACAGGGACAGCGGGAAGGCTGATGCGCTTATGCACACCCCTGAAAGATCTCTTAGGAATGGCATGAGGTTGACAGTAGACAGTCTAAGGTTAAAGGTTTGGGGGTTTGGGGAAGAAACCACAGTGTAAGGTAGTGCATTCCAGGCATTGACAACTCTGTTACTGAAGTCATATTTTCTGCAATCAAGTTTGGAGCGGTTTACCATAAGTTTGTAACTATTGTGAGCTCGTGTGTTGTTGTGGTTGAAGCTGAAGTATTCATTGATGGGTAGGACATTGTAGCAGATAATTTTATGTACTACGCTTAGGTCGGATCGAAGACGGCGAAGTTCTAAATTGTCTAAGCCCAAAATTTCAAGTCTGGTGACATAAGGTGTTCTGTTGCAAGCAGATAAGTGGAGAAGTTTTCTTGTGAAATATCTCTGGACTCATTTGATTGTATTTATGTCTGATATGCAGTGCGTATTCCAGATAGATGAGCTGTATTCAAGAATTGGTCTAGCAAAAGTTTTGTATGCCCTAGTTTGCAGTTCAATATTACCGGAGAAGGAGCTATGCAAGATTATGTAAACAACTCTTAGTGCCTTTTGGCAATGCTGTTACAGTGAGCTCTGGTACTTAGATCATTTGAGATGAGTGCTCCAAGGTCCTTAACAGTGTGGTGGTCATCAATGAGGTCATATCTGCCTAGCTTGTATTTTATGTTGTGATTTTTTCTGCCAAAGTGTAAGACAAAGCATAGATATATACATACATTGGTCTGTGGGATAACTATCAGTTATTTATATAATAGGGGCACTGCTATTTTTTGGACTACCTTAATCCCAAATGCCACTTCCTAAACATAAGTGGTATCTTGAGAGCAACATTTGAGGAAAGTAGTAGAATCAAGACAACCCTAAATTAAATTAATACAGGCAAAACACGACCTCTGTAGTGTTTTTAATCTCTTTCTTCTTTTATCATGTTAAATTTACAATTCAGTAGAAACTTTTGAAAAATTTGAGTCAGTAGCTACCAGGTGATTGGGTGGGGGCTGTACTGGGGCATCTGCAAGGGGGTCAAAAAGTCAAGATGGTGACTGCAACTGCTTGATTGAAACTCTTCCTCTTTTTTTACATTCTTTACATGCATGAAATAAAGGTAGGGTTTCATGTAGTTGCAATCACTATCTTGACCTTTTGACTTCTCCATATATCCCCAGGCAAGATGCAGACTTCACATCTTCTGGTGTACATCTCTGGTGGAATGTAGTCTGGTTTCCCAGGAGGGGAAAGAGGCAGCAGTGCTTGAAATATTTGGTTGACAGAAAGAGGGTTAAAATGGCTCCTCCCTAACTTTTGTCAAGATATCTGTAATTAGGCAAATCGTTACTTTAGTCTGGCAAGATTCTGTATATAGGTGAACAATACAGAAAATTACTCTAATGTAACTCCATGTGTTATTCTTGGCTCTTGGGGCCTGACAGCATCCCAGTGTACAAATGTAACAACAGTGGACAACCAGAAGCTGCCCAGAGGCATTTTTCAGATTGAGATAGGCAGCATATAAATTTAATAAATAAACTCTCTGTTTCAAGCCCTGGAGTCTTTTTCTGTAACCTCTGGAACTCTGTCTAACTATGCTACTGAATTTTACTGTTTCAATTACTATGACTGACACATAAAAACAATAGATTGAATGGCTTCTTAAAGACAGAAACCCCAAAATAAAACAGGTAATGCCCTCCCCATGTGTGCAAATGCAGACTTACACATTTTGCACCATTGTCCAGTTCATTGTAATCCTCATCTTCCCTCTGAAATAAATTGTGTAGGTCCCTAGGCACCAAGAGATTGCCCATACTTAATCTAGAATCATCACTTTAGGAAGAACTCTCATCTTGCTGTTGTAATTGGCCTACCTAAAGTATTTTTCCCCTGCTGTTCTCCATCAGTTCCAGATAAAACCTTTTGAGTCTACCTGCAGCTAACTCTCAGTTCTCATCATTTGCTTGAAGGCAGATCAGAAATTGCCTTTTGATTTAGATCTGGTAATCAGTGACCATTATATGTGGGCTATTTACAATGTACATTGAATTGGCAGCAATGACAGGCTGTAAAGCAGGATTCACTAAGCGGTTTGACATTCACACCTTCAGTTCAGGTTTTGTGGTCTATCAGATCACAGAGCAAGCAAACAAGAAGGGCTTGCTCAGTAATTGTCTCTTGTATGCTTGAATAGCCTGTTGGGCTTAATATGAATTCAGCAGCAGTAGCATCTTCTCCGAATGCACTTTAGCCAAGCCTCCATTTTTAACCTGATGAAAACCTGTTCTATTTCTTCAGTGGAAAAAAAATGAAATCTCTGCCTGCAAGGATGACAAAATCACCCTGAGTATCTAGGCAAGATGGTCGTCATGTGAAATGAGTTACTATGTGGGAATGACTGAAATGGACAGTTATACAAATGTGATAAATAAATAAAATGGAGACATTCTTCAATTTTCCTCATTGTTTAAAAGGGCAACAAGGAGAGATTATGCTAAGGGGTTTTAAGGGCAACAACACAACCTTATAAGGATAAATGTTGTGCTTACTCTTTTATCAGGGAAAAACATTTTAAAGCTCTAGTGTTTACAATCATTGTTTTTTTAATGAAAACATGATTTCATATTCAATATGTCTATTGGAGGGAGTTCAGCTGAGAAGGACCACTCCAAAGTCCATTTTTGTGCATGCTGCCAAAGTCCACATCCTGCAACATACTGAGATTTGTATTAAATGCAGAATGCTTCTTTGAAATATTTTCTTTCATGGGCTTAATTTATTTTTTGCCTACACTATGATGGCCAAAACATAGTTACAAAGTCAAAACATCTGCTATTTTATTTATTCTGTATTTGAGAACATATTTAGAAACATCTTCAGTCTATTTTATCCCTAAATAGGACACTTCATACTCTGAGAATGTAGAAGTAGCCATGTGTTGATTTGTGGGTGAGAAAACCTGGCTGGCCAAATTTTTAAATCTAGAAACAGAAATCTTTCCATATTCTACCACCTCTTAAAATACCAAACAACACAGTATCAACAGTAGAGACCTTCACGTTTCTAGGTTCTATAACATCTCAAGTCTTAAAATGGATACCTAACATAAAAAATGTCATCAAAAAAGCCCAACAAAGAATGTTCTTCCTGTGCCAACTCAGAAAGCCCAAACTGCCCAAAGAGCTGCTGATACAGTTCTACAAAGGAATTATTGAGTCTGCCATTTGCACTTGTACCACTGTCTGGTTTAACACTGCAATCCAACAAGACAGACATAGACTTCAACAGATAGTTAGAACTGCAGAAAAAACAATTGCTACCAGTCTGCCTTCCACTGAGGATCTGTATGCTGCACAAGCCAGAAAGAGGACCCTTCATATCCTGGACGTAAACAGACCCTTCATATCCTGGACGTAAACTGTTTCAACTTCTTCCCTCAAGACAACGCTATAGGGCATTGCACACCAAAACAAGGACAGTTCCCCCACACATGCCATCACTCTGCTAAACAACTAATTCCTACAACAATGTCAAATTACCTAGTAGGGCTGTATTACTGTTATACTTCTCCTCTGTCCTATTACCTATTTCCTTATCTTATTATAACGACAACTTTGTTGCTTATATCTTACAATTTATATTCTCTTATTTAGTATTGTGATATGATTTATATTGATTACTTATTTAGTATCCGAAAAATATCACTAAGTGTGGTGTCTTATGATTTACGATGAATGTATTTTATGATGATTATGATTTATCGCTTGCCGGCTCTTATTCTCTTCTCTTCTATTCTTCCTTGATGTACATCCAAAATTTAGCCCAACTTTACTGTTGCTAAGCAAAACATTTATTAGGGCTCATTTTATGACCTTTCTTGCCACAATTGTTAAGTGAATCACTGCAGTTGTTAAGTGAATCAAGTTTCCTCATTGATTTTTGTTGTCAGAAGGCTGCACACGTGACCCAGGAACACTGCAATCATCATAAATATGAGCCAGTTATCCAGCATCCAAATTTTTGACACATAACTATGGGGATGCTGCAACGGTCATTTTTAAAATGTTTTTTAATGATTTTAAATGATTTAAATTATTTTAAATGATTTAAATTATTTGTAAATCATAAAACAGTCATAAGTTATTTTTTCAGTGCTCTTGTAACTTCGAACAAATAGTTGTAAGTTGAAAAATAAATGTAGATCGTGCAGATTTATGAATATTTGTGGATCACAAAGCTGACCAGCCAGACTCAATAAGATTGCATCTAATTTCACAAGTTAAGCTGATCCAAAATCTCTTTAGTTTGCTTATATTCCAGATAATATTACTTGCAAACTAAGTTACACTGAGCCATTTCTAATGGTGATTTGAAATGATTCAAGTTGTTGCTGGTGGAAGCTATGAAATGGCATTGGTTATGCATTTTCCTCCAGTATTAGTATGGGCAATCCTAAATAGTTTGGACCTGGGTTATTTAAAAGGTCACCTGCACTCATGTGATTTTTCTCAAGCCTTAATATTAACCACTGAGAGACAGCTTGCTAGACAGTCATTAAGGTCAAAGAGACAGAGTCTTTTCTGTACTTGTCCAAGCGGTATACTTTTGACTGTACTTGTCCAAGAGGTATACTTTTGACTTCGTCTTCTTCCCTGTTTGCTTTTAATGGACCTTCAATATTTATTTTATCTTCATATGTCTTCAGTTAAAATGATGGGCTGGATTTTTAAACTGTTATTAGTTTTTGTTTTTAAAGCATAACACTGTTTTCAGGATTAGGAATTATATAGTTCCTGATGTTCTGTCTTTAAAAATATTATTTTAGAGGATTTTTTTTTATCATTTTGATGAAAATGTGCCTTGAGAAACTGTTGATCTTTATATGTTATATTATGTTATTATAATATTAGAGTAAATTTGATTTTTTTTAAATTACCTATACAGGGATCATTACATTTTATATACATACCACTATTACGACAAAACCTCCACTCATGACTATAACTATGTTGCTTGTATCTTTACAATTTATATTGTTTTATTTGTTTCCTAGTATGATTTGATTGCTTATTAGTAACCTATGACTATCACTAAGTGTTGTATCTTATGACTCTTGATGAATGTATTCTATTTTACTTTTCTTTATGTACAGAGAGCATATGCCCCAAAGGTAAATTCCTTGTGTGCCCAATCACACTTAGCGAATTACTTAAAGAATTCTATTCTGTTCTGTTCTGTTCTAATTCTATTCTATTCTGATGTCACAATGTAAGTAGTTTTGTCATTCACAGATTCCAATGTGTGAATAATTCTTTAGAGTGAAATTGTTAATACAGTTAAATTAGTTTAGTCTTATCACATATATGATAAATCACTTGATGAATTCTACATAAGCAGAATTCTCAGGGGGAATCTTCCAGTCACTAAAGTTCTTCAGTTTAACAACAATAACAAAATACTAAGTAAGAACAAACAACTGCAAGCTAAGCTTCTGCAAATTCAAAAAAGGGAGAGAGACCAATATTTATGAGGTCGAGCTGCTCAGGGAACAATTCCCTGATTATGTGCACTTCAGTTTTTGAAAACTGACACTGTTCTCAGATGACAAAACATTATTTGTCTTTAATTGTTTTACAGGATGCTGTATCTACCCAGACTGGCAAATACCAGGAGGGTTTGTTCAATACAGTGACAAAAACCTCCATAATATCCTTTCTGATTGTTTCAGTTTCCCCAGCATGGTGTTCCCATGATACTGTATATTGGATTATAATTTCCAGATTTCCCAGCCCATGAAGCTTTAACCGTATTAACTGGCTATTTGCAAGTTTTCGTCCAAGACCTCTGAAGGACATCAAGTTAGGAAAGGCTATGATTGGAAACTCCTGTTGTAAGACATTCTGATGAATCTTATTTTTTTTAGGTAAGTTGTTATAAAAGCAACACGTTATTTAAAATATCATCATAAAGATACAACAGAACCATGGGACTGACAGAGTTGCTGTCAACTTTATTTATTTGCTTATTTACCAATATTCCCCAAGTTAGGTTACCAAATTGTTGTTGGTCTAAGACTCCAGGTGCTGCTTTTAAATGCCAGAATGGTTTGTAATATATCTTCTCTGATTCACAACCTGATTGCGACATGGAATGAAGGTTGAACATAACTATATGAAAGGTTCTATAGCACAGGCGCTTTCCTTCTTCTGTTACATTACTCATATAGATGACCTGCATTTTAGAAGTGAGCCTGGAAATGCTTTCTTCAAGTTCTTTATTCTACTCAAGTGTCTTCATTCTGCTTCAGCACCATTAGAACAGGCATTCAAATGGTTCTAGACCAGGGGTGTCCAACCTTGGCAACTTTAAGACCTATGGACTTCAATTCTTATGGTTCATCATATCTGGCAATTTACCAGACCCCAAAAGAGCAATCTCTACTCTCCACTTTCTAATGATCTCTATATCTTCATGGACGTTGAAGCTCAATGTTACATCTTCCTTTCTCCCATTGGTGCTGATACAGAAGAGGCAGCAAGTAGATGGACAACATCCTAGATTTCCAAAATCTGATGATTAAATTGAGGCCCAGATGTGTTAGCATATAAGTTGCATCTGCTGAGTATAAAACCAAAAGCTGAGAAGGTAAAAACAAACAAGTATTCTTACAAACATTCCTGTTAAAAATGTCAGAGGAAGCAGATATTTAATATACTACCACAAATGATGTCCTGTCTTCCCTTTAATTTTGCATCTGGCAAGATAACATGTGAATCATCTAATATTTAGCATATTTGTTACTATATTTTATTTATTAATTTTTAGGCCATCTGCCTATATGTATGTTGCTTATCATCAAACATGATTCAGATAAATCAAGTTGCTCAAGTCAAACATCACCCTTTTAGCCTGTGGATTGGTGCTGTCTCAACTTCCTGATTTCACTGTTAAAACCCAATTTTGATGTCATGTTCATACATTCATATGGCATGAGTCCCAATCTCTGGATGCCATGCTCTTCATGAATAAAGCAAACCAGATCATGGTGCAATGTCAAGGAAGAACCATCCTTGTGGAGTAGAAATCATGATTTACTATCCCCTCCTCCTCCTCATATACTTCCTTAATGATCATGTGGAGGAAGTCAGAAACCCTGCAGAGCTCAAAGCTTGGTCCTCACTCTCAAGCCTTCCTCAAATTTCTTCATATGATGAAGATCTTGAATTCTGTCAGAGATTTCACAGACCATGAATTGAGTTACTCCTCACTTGCCTTAAAGTCACAAAGGAGAAGTGACTACTGTAGACAGATCTTCTGTGCAGAGTGGTCAGCTTCAAAAGAGAGGGAAAGCTGTGTTTGCTTGTTGAAGCTACCACTATACTGTTAAAGCCTTCTGTCAGCCCAAGTCCAGATACAACATTACAAAGTCCAATCAAGTTCAATCCTTTATTTGCTTGCACCCAATGGGCAGAATCCTGCCAAACTAAAACTATAACCTTTTAACCTTCTAGATACATCCTAAGAGACTCTAGAGCACGGATGTCAAACTCACCACATCACGTTGCCATCGTGATGTTTTGCAACATTTCCCCCCTTCTCAGAGCTGGGATGGGCGTGGCCTGTGCATGATGCATTCGGCCTGCTAGGGTGTGACTACCTGAAAGTCTTCCCTGCTTCTCCATCCAGCTCAAGACTGAACAATTTATGAATCTTGTCCTAACTCCGGGAAAACACTGTGATGCAAAACTCTCTCCCATTGCTCCAGCAGGTGTACATTCCATCACACTTCATAAGATCTGAATGTTTAATCATTGTACTCTCAGTGGGGTTACTAATTCCTTATTTACATATCTCAGCAGACCTGGATTAACAAAAATTTGTAGAGTCAGATTACCAGCAATGATGACCAGACCTGTTGTGCTTGTTATTTGGATATGGAATCTTCCACCTCATTCTATTTTCCTGCCGGAAATTTCTTCACTGGCACTGTGGGGAGAAGACCAGTCCTTTCATTTAAGGACTAATGTTGAAGATTTGTCAATCTCTTATTAATAAAGCAATCTTATGCACATTTACTCAGAGGTCAGCCCTGTGGTGATTTGGAAAGCTAAGTTCCTAATAAGCGCATTGAAGATTGCAGCCCAACAGAGGAAAACTATGTCAATCAGATTTTTAAAAATAATTTTGCCATTTAGGTATCATAGCAAACAATATAAAAATCTAGGACTTCATTAATGCAGTTATTTGGCAGCTGCGAGTGCCTGAGTCTCTTTCTCCCGAGATCAGAAGCAACACTCTTTAAAATGCAGTTCTTTGGGAGATAGGGGATTATTTACATTTTTAAGGGAGAAAAATGTTTGGCAATCATTTCCTGTGTTTGGAGAGAAAAAATAAACACATATCTGTAATACTGCATCCCTATTGCACATTGCAGGCAGCTGAGGTGAACTCTAGCAGGCATTATGCTCATGTTGTCTGAGGCACCTGAGATAGAAAATGATTTATAACCATTTTGTAATGAACTTTGCCATCACATTCCCCATCTGGAGCTTTGGGGCTGAGGCAAACTGACTTATGAGCAATCCCAGGTTAACTCTGGGCATACAAACCCCAGGGCCAGCTTCTTCTCTAGACCGAGCGAAACAGTTTCCCAAGGTGGAAGATGCTGAGAAGTGTAAGGTTCAGTGACAGTGGCTGCCAGCTATTCTGCCTAAATCCCCAGTTGTTCCGTTTTGAAGGTAGACAGTTCAATGTCTCCACCACTAGCTTGCTGCCATAAGGTAGGGTGGAAGAGATGCTGTGTCCTAGTTATGGTTGAAATGAGATTCACTGTGCATGGAATGGAGGAGGGTACCATCTTCTCTTTTTTGCCTCAAGCAACCAAACGTCTCAGGACGGAGCTGTCAGACATCACTCATGTTCCTCCCAGTGAGGAAATCTGAGATAATAACCAAAACCAGGGGGCATGCAAATCTGTATTTCTTTTCTATCTCAGTGATTCCTTTTCTTTCCTTCTCTCTTTCTTTGGAAGTGACTCCCGGTAGAATCAAACTCTTTACGAAGAGCTCCTTTTTCATTTCTACAGCTGTTCTGCTTGTCCGGGCAGAAGCGCCATGTAAAATCAAGAGTCTGACTCACTCAGGTTTGGAAACCTTTTCTTTTTTAATGGCGACATAGTGCAGAATTTGTTTCCTGGAGGGCTCAACAACTTTAGGCTTTGAAAAAGTCTGAGTTCAAACTCATTCAGGGATCAAACTCATTTCCCCACATCCTGCTAACCATGCACAAAGACACCTCACTAACCTTTATCGGAGGACATAATGTCATGAAATTGTTTTTGTCTGGTCTCCAGCCTATTGAGCATGCCCACTGAAATGTGTCTTTAACTATTCTAGTTGTAATGCTCCTTGTAATGCTCCCTTTCTCCTGGTATGGCTTCCCATACAAAAAAAGAGATCTAATGTTTCTGATGACATGGCTCAGCGCCTATTGGCTGTTTCAGGTTGCAGCAGACATGACTCTTTCCCTTTGGTCATCAGCAGATGATATTCAGTTCTGGAGAACCGGTAGCGGAAATTTTGAGTAGTTCAGAGAACCGGCAAATACCACCTCTGACTGGCCCCGCCCCCATCTATTCTCTGCCTTCTGAGTCCCAGCTGATCAGGAAGAAATGGGGATTTTACAGTATCTTTCCCCTTCCATGCCCACCAAGCCACATCCACCAAGTCATGCCACGCCTACAGAACTGGTAGTAAAAAAAATTGAATCCCACCACTTGTCATAAGGTGTTGTTCTCCTTAGTCACCGGTGCTGGATCTATAAGATAGACAAGACATATGGCTTCTGCAAAATCAGAATAGAGCTGGAAGGGACCTTGGAGGCCTTCAAGTGCAGCCACCTGCTGGCAGATGCATTGTGAAGCACTTGTTGGGTGTTATATGACTGATTAGTCACTGCTGTTAATATGTCCTGGATTGAAAATATAAGGTCAGTACCAATCACCAGCCTTGCTATTAAGACAAGACTGGTGATTGGTGATGCAGTGGTTAGAATGCAATATTGCAGGCTGACTCACTGCTCACTGCCAGGAGTTCGATTCTCATTAGTTCAAGGTTGATTCAGTCTTCCAACCTTCTAAAGTCCGTAAAATGAGGACCCAGATTGTTGGCACCAATCTGCTGACTCTGTAAACTGCTTGAGAGATATATAAAGCACTATGAAGCGGTATATAAATCTAAGTGCTGTTGCAGCATGGAGCTCAGCCACCACAACAGTACAATTTATGTCAACATAATTTTCTGCCAACTCAGCACCAGGGGAATACTTATAATTGTGGCTGTGAGGAAGAGCCCTGTGTGAGCATTTTAAGCATCAGGAAAATGGTAAATCACTACAGAAAATGCACATAGGGTTTTGAGGGTTTGATAATATATAAGCAGGCTAAACCCTGCAAGATATCATTTTTTTCAGCAATTTGCTTTAAGATGCTTGTTTCTGTAGTTTCACTGATTATTTTGTGAAGTTGAATGTGAGACTACTCAGCAAAGGTGTGGTTTATGATCCCTAGGAAGGGCACCATTTTTAGGAAACATTGGATTGTAAATCTTCTGATTGCTGAAGGAGTGAAATAGAATTGGTACAATTTGGAAATCAGCAATATGTATTAATACAGCCTCATCCAAGAAGACACCTTGCAGTTATGTGGACTTTTTTTCCAAGTCTGTCATCTTGGATGAGATTACAGAGCAGGAAAACACCCCACATGATTCCATGGACATGAAAATGGGGAAAAGCTTTTCTAGAAAGGCTACTGAAATTTTAGAGGGAAAGGTTCCCCTCGCACATATGTGCTAGTCGTTCCCAATTCTAGAGGGCGGTGCTCATCTCCATTTCAAAACCAAAGAGTCAGTGCTGTCCGAAGACGTCTCTGTGGTCATGTGGCCAGCAAAGGTGCATGGAATGCTGTTACCATCCCCCCAAAGGTGGTTCCTGTTTTTCTACTTGCATTTTTACATGCTTTTGAACTGCTAGGCTGGCAGAAGCTGCGACAAGTAATGGGAGCTCACTCCGTTACATGGCGCTAGGGATTTGAACCGTCGAACAGTCGACCTTTCTGATCACCAAGCTCAGCATCTTAGCTACTGAACCACCGTGAACCTTTTTTTCATTCTTTTAGAGGAAAAACAAGAGTAGAAATGATCCTTTAGCAATTTTTTTAAAAAATAAGTAAAAGCTGCTGTCCCAGCTAATTCTATTCACTCTTGCGAGTTTTTATTCAGATTTTTAAAAAAGATTTTAAGAAAAATAAGGCCCCACAAATTTTTCATTATTTTTCTTAAGATCCTTTTAAAAATCTGAATAAAAACTCTGCTACCAAAATAAGATAGTGAAATGAAGCAATTTTGGGGTGATTCAAGCAGTAAGCAGTACCAACCCTGCTGTACCTTGGCATGCCGATACTGTACTGTTAGTTGCTACCTCATATCTGCTACTCTCTACTAATATGTGGGAGCCTCTTAAGGATGTTGAACCTATCACACACATGTTGAAAGTGACATGCCATGATGTTTTGGGTGACATGCCAACGTTCGCCAACATCCAACAACTATTCTTGAAAGCATGCCCTATTCCTACATGATTTGTGGAGGCTAGGGAAGAATGGGATGTTGCTCTCATATGGTCTTTGAAAGTCATGTGAGATAGCCATGCTCTTGCACAGCCTCTGGAGCCTTCAAAAATCATGTGAGAACAGGGCATGCTTTCCACATGATTTCCTGAGCTGTGCGAGAATGGGGCGTGCTCTTGTGTGGCCTCTGGAGACTTCAAAAATTGTCCAAGAATAGGGCATGTTTTTTCACGGTTTTCAGAGGCTGCAGAGATGGTGAAAGAGAATTTTCCAAAGCCGTTTCAAGAACTGAAGCCTTGTGTGACTTGTAGCTGCCTCAGGTAGGCTGCAGGGGCTTGTCAGCAGAAAGAGAACACCACCAGAAGGTAAGCAGCATGCCACAGATTCTAGGGATCACACACGATTGGACTGTATTTTTTACAATAAATTTATAAGTAAGGAATTGTATGTCATTCTCATTCTCCTCCTCTGTCTCTGTCTCTGTCTCTGTCTCTGTCTCTCTCTCTCTCTCTCTCTCTCTCTCTCTCCCCCATGCATGTGACCCAGAAAGAGAAAAAGAGAGAGAGATGCTGATAAAGTTAAGTTAGGCATTTTCCAAATTTTTGACACACAGAGCCTGTAAGGTTTGCCATCACTGCTATAGGGCCTGGATTTCAACCATGAAGAGAGCCGTAGCTGTTTGACTGCAGGTTTCTGTAGGTGCAAGTGATCAAAACCCTAGCATCAGCAATTCCCTGTGAATGAAAAATTCATCTGACTGCCTCTTATATTTTCTCAAGCAGAAGATACTGACAATGAGTTGGTTAACCCGCTTTTGAGATGCTAGCATACTACTGTTTTTTTTGTTGTTCCAATATATCTTGATTTCTCTCACTCCCCAAAAGGAGGCTCTTTTATCATTCTTTTACTATTGCCATTTCAGACCCACAGACACACACCCCAAAAATAATCATTGACCTCCTTTCTCCATCACTGGGACTGTTGTAGCAGAGTTAAAAGAGAATCCTTAGTAAGAAAGGCTGAGTGCAGAGCTTGGTAACTCTGGAGAGGCATGTGATCCAGCAAGCCAAGGAATGGCTCTGGCCACACACTGTGCTTCTCCAATCTAGGTATAAAAAGAACAAAGTATGGCTTGTTTTGCACTTGAGTATTCATAACTGATTACTGCAGCATCAAGTGGTCTCTCGCAGATTAAATAGCACAGATGAAAAAGACTGTTCAAAAAGGACGTCATTATTTGTAACTCAGGACATGATCTGAGGGCATGTGACACAGCAAGTTTGCTTCAGCTAAGCACAGTATGCTTTGGGAGAATTACAGACTCCGGATTTAATGGTAATTGCTGACAATAGGGTTTATATCTGAAAATGAGTGTTTGGCAGCATGTTTATTCATTCTGTTGACCAGTTTCCTGAACTGCTACCTGAAACTTCTGGACTCTGGTTTGAGACTTGATGGGATACTTTTCCTGAAAGTCAAGAATGGATTAAGTGAATTAAGGAGCCCCGATGGTGCAGTGGTAAAGTGCAAAATTTCAGACAAATTCTGTCCACAGCCAAGTGTTTGATCCTGACAGGGTTTAAGGTTGACTCAATCTTCCATCCTTCCAAAGTCAGTAAAATGAGGACCCAGATTGTTGGGGGGAATATGCAAATAATGCTTACATCGTATAGTGCTATGGGATGGTATATAAGTCTAAAATGCTATTGTTAAATGCTATTATGACTTACATGATATTTTTGAATTCTTTCTTCCAACATTAGCATTAACTAGCTTGTATGTAGTGAGAAGTGATGGAAGTTGCAGCCCAGTTCCACAGACAGTGCTACACTTTGCCGATTCCTGCTGTGAGCAAAATATCTGAAAGTGGGGGCATCAGTAAAATAAGGCACAAGGTAGTTGGAAGGATGACCGCGTCTAGGCATAGCCTCACAGAAGAACTACCTGACTGGAGAGCAGGAAGAGATGCTGCTAACGCAATTGTCAGAAGGGATGCTGTGCTGCAGATATATTTAACAACTTCAGGGAGGGCTGAGAGCATTCTGGGGCCAAGTTAGCATGAGGCTTTCTCTCCCTTAAGATGTCTTCTACAATTACTTACCGTGAAGCATGAGATTTTTGCAGACCCTGAAGCATGAGAGTCTTAAAAGGAAAGCTTTCTGGGGGTGAAGTTCAAGAGCCCTTTGTTTGGCAGACTGTCTGAATCCTCTTTTTCCTAAGAGATCACAAGTGCAATTTGGGGGCTGTAGCTAGCTGCTCATGCACCCCCTGGGACACAGACATCCATCTATTTCTAGATGCACAGTGGAGAACTCATAATATGCACACATGCGCGCTCGCACAGACACAAAGGCCCATTATCCATCTGAGCTGAATTATATTTGCTAGCAGCAGGGGGAAGAACAGGAGCTTTCGCTGTGTCTCTTTAATGCTTCTAAACAATACAGGCAACTGCTGGCATTCCTGTGTTCCTTTCCCTTCAATGCAAAGAGAGAAAGATGCTCACGGTGTTAATTTATTTGAGACGCCACTAGAGCAGGTTTAAATGGAGAACTAACTTTGAAAAAGAGAAGGGACCTTGTTCCAACAATAGGCTTTTCTACTTTTCCAAAGGGTTTTCCTTTGTCCCAGGTGCCAGGATGGAAGTGCCTAGAGCAGCCTACTGAAATCTACGGTATTGTATCTGGGCCACTAAGCCAATGAGCAGAAGATTATCTACTCTAAACTGCCTGGGAGTGGCTCTCCACAACCAGAGCTTCAGATGGGAGCCTTTCCTAGCCCTCCTCAGACAGAATTAAACCATGATACTTTTGAAAGTAACATGTCCTACGTTACTGATGCATGACTCTGTCCCTTAATGCTATGGCATTGGTGAATATCAGCTGATGCTCAGACATCTCACAGCTGTCTCCTACCAAGCCCCAGAACGTCTGACTTTGCTCATCTTCCTTCTTATTGCCGCTGTCCATGTTTCTGCCCAAGTGATTGAGTTTATTAGAGTGCATAAATTAGATCCATGTGTCCTGTTCTGGGTGGGGATCTCAGCTCTCATCAGACCTCATGTAGGAGGTCATGCGCATAAGTTGAAAGATAGGCAGATAATTTTAACAGGAGTAAAAAACTCAGTGCTTCCTGATACATAATTCCACTCTGTTGCTGCAGCAATTCAGTGTCTTAGCAAAGAGCAAAACCATTCCAACAAAGTACTCCTGATTCCCAACCATTGACCAGGAGGATATTATGATTGATGGCATCAAATACTGCCACAATGCCCAAAAGACATCTAAAACATTTCCCTATCAACATCCTAATGCAAGTCATGTTACTAGGTGACTGAAGTAATTTATATTTCACTCCTAGATCTGAAATCTAATTGAAATCTGTCTATTTCGTATATTTCTTCTTACAGTGGTCTGTTGAAATAAGTGGATCTAGTGCCTCTTTGTTGGTCTCAGGAGTATCATCATGAATGGAAGCAAGAAGCAGGACCTAGTCTGTCCAAGGCCTGGAAAAGCTGGATGATTGGCTTGATACTGTTAGGACTTTGAATCCCATCATCCCCCCCACCCCCCCACCCCCCACCAGCATGGCCAAGTTATTATGTTAAGAAAAGAGAATATGAGATCCCTTCAGTTAGATGAGGCTGAAGGCCTACCAATTTGAATGCCTGATGCCTATGAAAAAGACACATACACATGATTGTGTTCCTTCACTGTTGTTTCCTGGCAGGAGGCATTTAAGTAATGCTGACTTTCCTTCTGAAGGCTTAATATAGTCATGAAAACTAATGAGCACTAATATCCCCATCCTCCATTAATCTGTGCCACCCCATAAACTAGTTGCCATAAGCACATCCCATGGTATAGGTTGTATATGAAATATATCCTTCTCTTAGTCTTGAATTTTCCCACAGAGTTTCAGTAAATTACCCCTAATTCTAACACTGAGGGAGTGGAATAGTTGCCTGTCTAGATTTTCCACACCAGGCATGATCTGATATATTTTTATCATGCTCCCATTTACCCATTTTATTTTCAAGTAAAAAAGCCCCATGTGCAATTGTCTTTTTCTATATGGGAGCTGACTAACTCCCTAATCATTTTCTTTGCCTTTTCTTACATTCTTTCTAGCTCTCTAATGACCTTGTTTAGTGGTAAAGTGATTACAGCTGTGCACAGGATTTCAAGTGTGGTTGTACCATGGATATATAAGCATCATTATGAGAGTGATCATTTTATTTTCAATTCCCATCCTAGAAATGCTTTGTGAAGTATGGCTCCATTCCCCACCCCCATCAGTCTCCTAACTCAGGCTGTATTAGGACGGAGTTTTTTTATATATACAAAAATGTGCTGTGAGGTACATTATTTTACATTAGAAAGAATCCACCAGAGCCTTTTATAGTCCCGCTTTCATTTTACCACACTGAATAATTTGATAGCGTCAGCTAACTTGGCATTTGTTCATACACACACAGTAGTTTGTATTGGATGCCTGAATTTTTAAGGCCTGTTATGAAGTTCCTCCCCCAAATCCTAGAATTAACTATGGAAATATAGGGACCATCTTCTTCACTGCTGCTATAATTCAGCCTTGGTGGGGAGATCTCTCATCACTGTCCTTCTGCATCAAGGAATATGGGGACCTAAAGGCAACCTTTTAACCCCATGGTCCGGCCACTTCAGCTACAGACACAGAGTAGGCCTCTGCATAGGAATCCCTCTCTTCCCAACTGTCATGGATCCACTACCGGACTACTCTCCAGATATCTATTCAGAGGAAGAGGGTGAGTTTGAGTCTGCAAGAGGAACGTGTGGAGCCGAGTATTGGACAGGATTGGGGCTCAGAGAATGCTGAGCAGACTCAGCTGGTTTTATCAGATGAGTGACAGTCTGAGGGAAGTGAGCAACAACTGTAGCAAGTTTGCCAGGAGGCTGCAGGCTAGGACTGGGAGCAGTTGCCACCCATTAGCAATGAGGGGGAGTTGGAGTCCACACCTCCTCCTGATCCAAGGATCTGTAGAGCATAGAGCAGACAGGCACAACGCTGGTCAGCTAGACTACTCATGAGGAAGCAACCTCACCTCTCATGAAGGGCTGCAGTGCACCGGCATTGCCTACTTACCCCGCCCTGAGGACTTGAATATTTCTGGAGCAGCAATCCCCGGTTCTATGCCTTGTGTGTCGTGTATCCTGGCCTCTTTGACTCCTGGACTGCTTTCTTGTGCGTGCCCATTGGACTCAGTTATCCAGTGACTTTTGCTGTGCTGAGTTTGGAATCCAAACCTGTGCAACAGGGATGCTCTCCAAGACCTGTTTGGGGGTTTGAATAAACACCTGTAGAACTCTTGTCATAAGTGCATGTGAGTGTGGAGAGCAGGGCAGCACCCCACCCCACATCCTGAAACAACAAGGAGGGAATGATGAGCTTACAAGATGGTCTCACTGGACCCACTTGTCATAGAAGTTGTTAGAAATCCTGGGGCATGTGGGTGCAATCAAAAAAGCACCTCTCAAAGAAAAATGGATTGGCACCAAGACTGGTAGTACACAGTACGATGGGAAATTTCACCGCATGTAAAAAAAGTAACTTGAAATCCACAGGTCCATTTTCCTAAACTAGTGTTTGTTGTCAATAATTGATTATTATAGAAAAAGCCTTCACTATTTATTATTTAAGCCATGCATTTAAATTCCACTTAGCCCATTCCCGATTTAAAACAGTATTTTATTTTCCAGTCTGTTTAAATGCAAATCCAAAACAATCCAAAATGTAGAAGCTCCATAAGACAAGGGAGCAGAAGGAGTTATAGTTGGACCACATGCAGGAAGTGTGGTTACTAAAAGCAACCTCTGAGTGCTAATGACATTGAAAATCAGTATATTCCCAAAAATGCAACAGTATTGAATGATCATCAGGTAATGATGTAATCCGCAAAGCAAAACCTGCCAGATTTGGAAACTTTCAGAAAAGAAACTTCTTCAGAGTTTGGATAGACCAATAATTCTTTAATCATTTACTAACTGATCATAGTGGAAGGACCTGTCCTCCCTGATTTCTAAGTGGGTGCTAGACTCTTTGGGGGAGTGCATGTAAAGATGTTGTAGTAATGACCAGTGGCAATTGTGACATACTTCAGCCTTTGGTGACTTTTTCATGAGATCCAAAAGAAAGAAACTGTATGTCAGTCTAGAATTTTCAGCTCTTCATATTTTGTAATAGAAGGGGAGGCATGGTGGCTCAGCAGTTAAGATGTGAGATTGTTGACTGGGAGGCCAGCAGCCCACGTTTGAGACCTGAGTTCCACACAACAACTGGGCTGAGCTCCAGTCCTCATCCCAGCTCCTGCCAACCTAGCAGTTCAAAAACATACAAATGAAGTACCATATTTTTCGGACTATGACGCACCATGATTTTGAAGAGGTAAATTTTTTAAAAAGGTTTTTGCACTCTGCAGGCCCCCCAAACCCTCCGCACACCTTGTTTTTTGCACAAAAAAGGAGAGGCATGCAGAGCTTTGGGAGGCCCTTAGAGCGCTCCTGGGGGCTGGGGAGCAAAAATGAGCAAAAAAATGGCCTGTTTTTCACAAAAACTGCCTGTTTTTTGCAAAAAAAGGGGGGGCATGCAGAGGCTTTGGGAGGCTTGTAGAGCGTTCTGGGGTCTGGGGGGGGGCAAAAATGGCAATTTTTGCTTTTTTTGCCTCCCCAGCCCTCAGGAGCACTTTGCAAACCTCCCGAACCCTCTGCACAGCCATTTTTGCAAGGGCGGGGGGGTCGGTAGGCCAAAAATGCTGTATTTCAGTTTATAAGACGCACCCAGATTTTCACCCTCTTTTTTGAGGGAAAAAGGTGCGTCTTATACTCAGAAAAATATGGTATATAAATAGGTGCCACATGACCACAGAAATGTCTTGTGACAGCTCTGGCTCAATGGCCTTGAAACAGAGATTTGCATTGTCCCCTATAGTCAGTAACAGCCAGGGGAATAAAATCTGCAGATACTTTTCTTTATATTCTGTAATATAAAGAATTACTGAGATAGTTGAATACATTTGCAGAGGGTGACAGGATTTGCATATGCAAGAAGTCAAATGTAGTCTTGTGGAGTCCGAAACTTCCAGAATTGTTACAACTTTTTTAAGAGTGACAAGTTATATTGTAGTCACAGTAGATGAAGCCAAAAATATAATGGCTACTGCTTCTTTGGGTACCACACAATTCTTTAGTATTTTATTAGATCATGAGAACTTCATGCAAGATCTATGTTAATTAAGGTTTCCTGAGTAAGACAGCAAGTCACAAAGCATCCTTAATTGTCCCAAGAAAGAGAAAAATACTAAAACCATTGTCAAAAGAATGGGCAAATGTCCACTTCATATAAGGAATAATTTGTAAAAAAATAAGTTATCACAATAATAAAAAATACTATAATTCTGTGCCAAACATCCAAAGTCCAGAAGGTCATCACTACTGAGCATCCAGAGAGTGCTTTCCCAGCTTAGTAGTATTTTGGAGAACAGAGAAAATGCCATTTGATTATTTGCCTTAGGTAGCAAAACATGCCAAGAGCCAAGCTGTTCTAGATAGCTCTAAAGAGAGTTAATAACATGCCTCCCAAATAGCAGTCCCATGCTCAAAGTAGAGCATAACATTCATGATGGAATGACAAGTCAAGAGCTCTTCCATTGTCAGCAGTAGAGCAAAGAGTTCATGTCCAACTTAAGCGTACTTTTTAAGTACTTTTTCTCCTCAGAACACTGCATGCTGGACAAGCCCTTGGTCTGGTTCAGCAAGTCTAGGTGTGATTTTTGTGACTATTGCATAAGAGAAAATCATGCAAGTAAGACAGTGGTGGGATTCAGCCAGTGTAACAACCGGTTTGCTGAGCACGTGCTTTGCTCACACACACGCCAAATGTGTGTTCCCTGCGTGTGCAGTGCATTTGAAAACTTACCTTCTACTGCAGCCCCGGTGCAAAACAGCTGAGGTGCGACAATCCACTCTGCTGCGCCTATCAGCTGGGCTTCAGAAAAGGAAATATAGGTCAGTATAGCAGAGAGGCAGGAGGGCCCAGCTGATCATCTGAGCTACTGGTTCACCTGAACCAGTCCAAACCAGTAGAATCTCACCCTTGAAATAAGACCCTGGAAAGGATTGCATTCTCCCCATTACTTTCTTCTTCCAGTTCTAATAAATCTGCAGGAAAGCACTTTAACCACTAGTCTCAGAAGAGAACAGAATAACAGAGTTGGAAGAGACCTTGGAGGCATTCTAGTGGCATTAACAGAGGGATGCAATCAAGATCAAGTAAGGTATTAATACCACTCTATAAAGCCTTAGTAAGACCACCCCTAGAGTACTACATCCAGTTTTGGTCACCACACTATAAAAAGGATGTTGAGACTCTAGAAAAAGTGCAGAAAAGAGCAACCAAGATGATTAGGGGACTGGAAGATAAATATATGATGAAGGTTTGCAAGTACTCAGCACAGGGGTGGGTTCCTGCCAGTTCTAACCTCTTCTATAGAAGAGGTTCCATAAATCTACTGTGCCGTTTAGAACAGGTTCCAGCTCCCTGCCCCCACCCGTCCGCACATCATCAAGATGAAGAGCGAGAGGAGGAATTCTGGGAGTTGAAGTCCACAAGTCTTAAAGCTGTCAAGTTTGAACACTCCTGGTTTTTTTTTCTAAAGGGTTAGGGGTGCAAAGGTCTTGTAACTTGACAGCTTTTAGACTTTAAGACGTGCTTCAAATGCCAGTTCCTGAGCCAACATTTTGGTTGCTAAGCAAGAGCATTGTTAAGTGAGTTTCACCACATTTTACAAGCCCATCCAGTCACATGGCTGGCAAGCCACTCCCACCTGGTCACATGGCCAGCAAGCCACTCCCACAAAGCAGGCCACACCTACAGAAGAGGTTCTAAAATATTTTGAAACCCACCACTGACTCAGCATGCTAGTCTAGTGAAGAGAAGGATTAGTGGAGACATGATAGCAGCATTCCAATATTTGAGGAGAAGCCACAGCGAGGAGGGGGGGGGGGTCAAGCTATTTTCCAAAACACCCGAAAGCCAGAAAAGGAATAATGGATGGAAACTGATCAAGGAGAGATTCAACCTAGAAATAAGGGGAAATTTTCTGACAGTGAGAATAATCAACCAATGGAACAGCTTGCCTTCAGAAGTTGTGGGAGCTTAACAGGGGTGGGTTTCTCGCCCCATTCCAACCGGTTCGGTTGGAACAGGGCCGGCGGCGTCCTCATGCACGCGCGCAGTGCATGCATGCGTACTAGTGTCTGCGCGACGCTCCAGCTGCTCCTAGAGGATCGCGCAGGCGCTGTATGTGTCCTGCGCATGCATGGAAGGGCAGAACTCGTCAAAACCGGGTAAGGACCACGGGCGGGCGGGCGCACCCTTCGCCGTTCCCGGAAGTTACTTACTTCCGGGTTTGCCGACCAACCGGTTCGCAGGGACCGCCGCGAACCGGTTGAAACCCACCCCTGGAGCTTAATCACTGGAAGCTTTCAAGAAGAGTCTGGACTGGACTGGACTGGACTGCCATATGTCAGAAATGGTGTAGGGTCTCCTGCTTGGGCAGGGGGTTGGACTAGAACAGCGGTAATCAACCAGTGGTCCGTGAGAAAATTTTGGTGGTCCGCAGAAAAATTATTTGCATATTTATATTGCACTAAATACTATTTATCTTATTTAAGAAATCATATTAGTGATCCCTGGGATTTAAAATAATACATTTAATGGTCCCTGAGGTCTGAAAAATTGGCAATCCCTGGACTAGAAGACCTACGAGGTCCTTTCCAACTCTGTTAATCTATTAGTCCAACCCCCTGCTCTAGCAGGAGACCCTCTAACATTTCAAACAAATGGCCCCCAAACTCTTCTTAGAAACCTCCAATGTTGGAAAATTCACAACTTCTGGAGGCAAGTCATTCCACTGATTAATTGTTCTCACTGTCAGGATATTTCTCCTTAGTTCTAGGTTGATTCTTTCTGAGCTGTTTTTATTCAGTTAACATCAGTAAACCTGCCTGTAGGGTCAGGAATGAGACTTCATTGCCAAGGATACCATAGAAGAAAGAAGGCAGGATTCGAATCCTTAAGAAGATTTAAATTAAGCTCTGCAGTAGGTGCTAGCGAGAGCAGATGCTCCTCACCTCCACTCTCTTTCATAGGTCTCTCTCTTTGTGTCAACATCAAGGATTAAATCTTGGCTTTCTCATCAAGAATTCATCTCCTTCAATTACACTTGCATCTTTCCATCAAGTGGGCAAAATGTAAAACTCTCTAACATCTCCACTCCTGGGCACAAGAGCCAAAGCTCTCCATTTTCAGCATCATCTGGTGCCAGACTAGCAGTATGTTTAGTGTGGGAAGTTTTATGTCTTGGAATTAGCCATCTGCAGTTTTCTCTGTGTTTCCCTCAGTCACAACAATGCAGAGGGAATGCAAATGGAATCCAATTAGGAGCACCGACTTTGCAGGCACCCATAGCAATTATCGGTTTAGTTGTCGAAGGCAGAGTTTAGTAGCAATCAAAGCTAGCAGGATTGATTTCTTGTTTTGTTTTAAGTGTAGTTAATCTAATAGTTAATTTATTCAAATTGATAGAACAGAGTAAGAAGTTACGGTTCTATTCCCCCCCCCTCCATTTTGTTTTTTGTTTTTTGCTCAGAAAGCTAAGCTTAAGTAGCTGAAGGTGGAATGAAGGGGATTCCCAAATGCCCTAGTAATATCAAGTTTCGTCAGCCTGGCAATTTTCTGAACTCTTTACTATCATTTGAGAGTAGATTGTTTGTTGCAATTGATCCTAATGTGCTAGCCATGTGTATAATGATATCTGTCTTCACTACTTACAGGATATCCTTCCCTACATAAAAATAAACCACTAAAACCCATCCACCAAAATGGCCTAAGGGACGTCAACAAATTCAAAGGGACATCCAGCAAACATTAGCAGATGGGTGTTTGCTAACAAATTTCATTGCCAAGTCAGCAGGAAGGAATGAGGCTTAGAGCTACCCTGCTGGTCCGAGCCACTGTCTTCCTGTCTTATAAAAAGATTTGTGTGTGCGCGTGTGAATATGATTTAATTAAAACTGTTGACAAGGATTTAGACGGTTTCCCTGGAAGGGCATGTAGAAAGTGGGTTAAATTAATGGTATTCTATAGAAAAATTGGCATTGTGCACAGAGCCATAACAAGGTTGCTGTGGGGCTTTGATTTTACTTTGACTATGGAAGGGAGCAGCTTCTCAGGCTCCTTCTGCAGTTATCACTGATAGATGCTACTACCATTTAATCTTGGCAGAAAATGGGAAATTCTTCTCCCCCAGCAAAGGAAGAGGAAGAGATAGTTTATGATGTGGGTCCAGGGAGTTGTATGCTAAAGAGCTGGGATCCCCAACATAGCAACCAATCTTGGAGATTCCCCCCCCCCTTATTATTTTACTATTGGTTTCATGGGTAATTTTTACAGTGGCTTCTGCTTTCTTTTTCTTCAAAAATGTGAGCAACACAAAAGGCAAATAGAGATATTGTAATGAAGTGCTTCAAAATGTTAGAAATTGCTGGCAAAGATGGGAAATAGAATCCAGAGACCTAAGGATAACCAAAATGGTTCTCTCTCCCTCCCTCCCTCCCTCTCTCTCTCCCTCCCTCCCTCCCTCCCTCTCTTTTATAATATAGTCAAATCCAAAAGGATTGGAAGTGGAAACAACATATTAAAGAGTAAAGCATAAAAGCAGAATAAAAATGTACATAAAATAGTACTTGCAATCAAAATGTTTGGGGATGAAGGCTCCTTGGAATAAAGCAGTTTTTTGCTATTATCAAAATATGGTAGGAAGCATATTTATCTTTGGAGGAAAATTGTTCTAAAAGTGGGGCTATCACAGAGAAGGCCCCCCAGCTTGTTCACTCTCCATGTACTTCTTGCAGGAAGAAGAGGGGCATTTCAGCAGATGACTGGTCTAGATCAGCAGTTTTACTTCTAGCAAGACTCCAGGAAGAGTACAAAGAAGAGCAAAAATAGTACTAAGTGATTGGAGGCTAAAGCATATGATGAAGGATTGCAGGAATTGGGTATGCCAAGTCTAACAAAGAGAAGGACTAGGGTTGACATGATAGCAGTCTTCCAATATTTGAGTGGCTGTCACAGGGAAGGTCAACCTATAGGGGGTCAACCTATTCTCCAGAGCAGCCACAGGATACAAAGTAGCAAATGGAAATTATCAAGGAGAAATCCAACATAGAACTTAGAAGAAATTCCATGTCAGTGAGAACAATTAATCAGTGGAATGACTTGCTTCCAGAAGTTGTGGGTGCTCCATCACTGGAGCTTTTAAAGAAGAAATTGGACAGCCATTTGTCCAGAACAGTATAGGGTCTCCTGCTTGAGCGGGGGTTGGACTAGAAGACCTCCAAAGTCCCTTCCAACTGTATTATTCTGTATTCTATAAGATGTTGCCTAATATATCCTTGCACTCAAAAGGGCTTTAAAAGTAACTATCAGCATGGTCTCAGAACAGAAGCCTACTGAAAACCAGAGCAATGACGTCAGAATTGATTTTATTCCACAGTGATACAATTGTCAACCACTATATTGGTCACTATAGCTTATATCAGTTGCAGCTTCTGCATAGTGTCCAAAGGTTGCTCCTCTTTGGCTCTATTGCAGTAGCCCAATTGGATAGTGACTGGAGTCCAAATAATTGAGGTCAGGGCTTTCTAGTCCTGGGAATGTCACAAATGGTGTACAGGTTTGGCAGGACTACCCCAAATCACAAACTGTCTTCTTTGTTGGGAGTATAAACCCTTTGGATGACAACAACCAGGATCAATATTATCTGTCAGTGCCACAGAATGGTTAAAATTGCTTTTATTGAAACTGGCTATAATCACAGAATCTTATAAGTCTTATCGTGCCATAGCTCCTCTTCCTTCTTATAGTTCATCGAATTAGAGAGGAGTCTGTCTGACCTGAATGTTATCTGGAATTTTAAGATGCATTATCCCCTTTTGCCTAAGCAACAAAGCCGGCATATCTCCATCAAGGCCACCTTCCTTACTCTCTACTTTATTGAATTGTCCAGATGTTTCATGACTAACAGCTCTGTCTTGGCAATATTTAATCTGATCTTGTTTTCACTCTCTCCAGATTCCCATAGCCTCCAGGCACCAAGTGAAGACTTCCCTGTGTCTCCAGCCTGTCCCAGTGTGGTAGTTTTCATTGTAATTATGTTTCCCGTGTGGATTTCTATCACGGGGTGACTATCTTTTTGTCTTTTGCAGACCCACCTACATATTTTAGTGGCTATCAGTTTGGCATAAGAGGGTCTTGGGTTTACCATGACATGAAACACCAGTGATAAATTGTTCCAAGCAGCCTTGAAGATTGGCCCATAATCCTCAACTTCCCAAGGTTTTGACCAGCCATGCATTCTCAAATTGTGGGGTTTTTTTCTGATAAGCATCACAGGATACTCTATTACTACACATTCTGAAAGCCTCTGGCAGATAATCACAACTGCAGCAGACCAAGAGCTATGGATTGCAGTTAGCCTTCACACAGAACATTCATGAAATCAATAAGTTGTTCCTGTAAGTGACAAATTTGTGCATTGAACTGATCTCAAAACTGGTTTGGAGGAGAGCTAAATATATTCCTTATAAGCAAGACACACTGCAGTGCAAACAAGGACATTAATGAGATTTTTTTTGTCTTCATTTGGGGCTGGATATTTCAATGATAAATGGATTTTTAGGGTGATGATATCCCCTTTTGCACCTGTGAGGAGATGTTCTGGCCAAGAACATTGACAGTATTTATGAAGATGTGAAAACAGCCATGCCACTTCACCTTGAGGCAAGTAGGTCAGTATTGAAACAAGCATGAAAATTAAGGGTAACATACTCTATACTCCAGTGCAAGTCAATGGTACAATGGGACTTCCCTGAAAGATGGAGTCACCTATTAATGAATTCTTGACATATGTTACACAAGATAATTGCAACTAGTCTGAACAATAATGGATATCTCTCTGTCTATATTATCCATCCATTCACCCATTCATCCATCTATCCAAGCTGTTTTGGGAAAGGACACAAATGTTTTATAATCTCATAAGATTTTCTTTTGAGAAAATTTTTAAATATCTGATTTTAATTCTGTGGCCTTAGCTCTCTGGGAGGAAATTATGTGTAATTAGTATGTAGACATTTTCTATTGACTTCTGATTTACCTGGCAGTCTGCAGAAGCTTTAGATGATGCTGTAGTGGTCTGCATAATTGTTGGGAAACAGCAGGTTACTGAGTAGAAGAGTAAGCAATAAAGGAAAATATTTGTAGCTCAGTGATAAAATGAGGGGTCCTTGGTGTCCTCTGAACTTGGTTGTTTTATTGCAGATGTTTCATTATGCAAACTGAGTAACATTAGCAATGCTTGTGCAAGGAAGGGAAGAAGTATAATACAAGGTCTAGTTGTCTGTTCTTTATAGAGATTAAAAAAGCCATTCCCATATAAATTGACATATAACACATGTATAATTGGCATATATTATCATATGTGTCCAAGTTAGTTTTTTAGCATGCTAAGAACAAAACGTATCTTCCTTTCATGCCCTCTCTCCCCCATTTACACCACCAACATTTCATCTTTAATCTCGGGGAATTTTATGCATGACACATAATAAAAGTTATACAAGCATGACTTTACCTGACATGTATCTGCCTCTTTATTGACATGGCATGGTAAATATTAATTGCTTCTAACCATTTAAAGAAATCAGGTTCCAACGAGAAAATGAAACTGCACAGAACAATTGATATACTGAAAAGAGTCTGCTGTTCAAACACAGCATTGGTTCTCTAAATATGTGTGCATTTTTCCAGGCTCTAAAATAAATGTAGCTTGGGAATGGATCAAAATGATCATCCTGAAAAGAAATGCCCTTAAATTTTTTTTTTAACAGGCTGACTCTTTGTTGCAAGAACTTGCTAAGGAACGGAACTGCTGATCTCAAATTCTTTGATTAGGCTCCAGACTGAAGACATTGTGATGTTGAGGAGTGATTTTTCTTCCTGCTTTCCACCATTTCTCTCTTTCATATAAACCTGCAGGTATTTTGGCTCCAGCTGACCCAGGGGACTTACTCTTCTTTGAAAGGGTTTTGCTTTGCTGGATATCTGGCAAACACATCTGTGTTTGCATGAATCATGTGGCTGGAAGCTAAATGGAAATCCTGATGAGTTTCAAAGAGGAACTGACCAGCATACATTAGACAGAACATGGCATGGTAAAGTCCTTCGGGACTGGGCGGCATAGAAATTTAATAAATTCAATTCAATTCAATTCAACATTGTCTCCGGACACCAGGATCTTGACCTTGCAGATGGAAGGTTGTTCTATTTGAGGACTTCAGGGTGAGCCAGGAGATGCAAGGAACATGGCAAGGAGAGGAGGAGGTTGTTATTATTATTATTGTTGATGACTTCACTTGAACAGGGCCAAAACCCCTAGTCCAATTTTCTTGCTGGCAGGCAAATTTACGCAAAAATGAATCAGACCAATGAGAGAGAGATCCTTACCAGTGGTAGTGGTATCACAGCAAGACCCAGCATTCCTACAACTACACACAGACTTCCCTTCCCATTTGGGGTGGGAATAAGATACCTTTGCTGCAGGACTGGACCAAAAGGAAGAGGGCTTCTGGATTTAGAGAGGGTACACTGGCTTTGGGGCCCATAAGGAGATGGTGTTTACAGAGGTAGTGGCTGCAGTAATAGCAGAAATAACTGGTAGAGAGCCAAGGAGGATAATGTTTGGGGATGGAGAGAGGGCAGTGAGATGCAGGAAGGAAAGGTCAGTGTTATTTTTTATCCCCATCTATCCACTCTTGATTTTGTGTTCAGATGAATCTTTGGGATAGGAGAATATTTTCTGTCTAAAAGAAACAAATGAAATAAAAGTGGGATCATCTTCCTAACTCATCTTTTTTTTTTTTGTCTAACGAGTGCATGTATGTGATCCGTCTAACAAAGCAACCTTCATCATGGTCTGTAAAGCAAGGTTTCAAAAATGTTTTTACACAATATTTAGCCTAAAATTCTGCCATGTATGAGCTGTTTTGATTAATACAGTTTCTGTTGTCCCTGAAGATCTTCTACTATACCCTTGGCTTCCTGCCTGCACACATCTTCTGATAATGAGTTCCCGGTATCATTCATGGGTTGCATGGCCCAAACCATTATTCTCCCATGCAAGCATCTTGTTACTCATCCGGAAAAAATATCCAGCTATAAAAATAACACAATCAAGATGAAAAAAACGCCACATGTGGTTTTTCAGTCCTAATAACCACTATTACCCATGAGCCTGCACTAGTTAACATGTAGGTCTTTAGAAGCTTCCTGACCTTTGTTACATATCAGAATAGCTGCAACTGATAAGACTGTTAAAAATAAATAAGCTCACAGTTGAAATGTGCCCTTTAACAGTTTTAGCCAGGCAACGGATGCCAATTTAAAGCATGCCTCCCCAGAACAACAGTTACAGAGAGTTTAATAGCGCTCTCAGACCAACTTGCCCTTACTCTGAAGCAACTGCCATGAGGTCGTGCAGAGAGCCAAATGACATCAGTTGATAATGTCCTCGATCTGCAAGAAACCACTCGACAACAATGTCGTTCACACAGCATGTACCAATTTCCTCTCGACTGGGGTTTATACCTCTTTCCCTTTGATGGAAAAATGATGGGTGACATACGCAAGCTGATAATGGGAGTATTAATTACCAGTGAGTTTGTTCCGTTGCTTTTCCCCTAGCAACACCATTAGGGTTTCAGAATCCAACTTAGTTATATTGACCACAGGAAGCATCCCAGGATTGATTTCATCCTCATGCAACTCCTCAGAAGCAGACAGACAGATTCTATAACTTTTGCACCCATGTAAAACAGGGATTCTTGATTCCATCTTGACATAAAGGGATGGGAAAGATGATATAGAACAATGATTCCCAACCTTTGTGGCTCTGCGGACTAGCAGCAGCAACACGGGGGGGGTGGGGGGGCGGAAAGGATGGTTTCACAGGTGCAGCCTAATCCTGTGGATGCACAAATGTGCTTGCCTGTTGCTTGCATGAATTGGTTTCCAACGGGCCTCAAGCCAGTACCAGAACACAGATTTGGGGGGGGGGTGACCCCTAATGTACAAGATGACCAAACTGAGCCTGAGGGCAAGGTCAAGCGCATCATCAGTTTGGAGTCTCTATGCTCCCGTAAGAGACGTACACCCAGCTCCCTTTGAAATTCATTGACTCTTATCTGGTGTCAATTTGCCTTAACAGTTAGCAGATCAGATTCTTGTATATAGGTACCATGAAATAAAATCGTAGTGTTTTTTTAACTCTATCCTGGCTCCTGATTTCCTGTGCCTGACGTATTCCATCTTCCAACATCTATTTGAGATATCAAGCACAGAGTCTCTACATCTGCTTTCCAATACAGCAAAATTGTTATTGTCATTGTAAGCCGCCCGGAGTCCTCCGGGATTGGGCGGCCTATAAATTTAATAAATGAAATGAAATGAAATTTTACAAAGTCAAGGACTCTGGTAAACAAATGCAACCTAAATAGATTTTTGTTCTGTAGATTTTTGTTGGGGTGGGGAGATAGCAGCAGAAAAACTCATGATATTGTAACCTTTTGTCTGGTCCGGGGGGAGGGGTCAGTCTGCTGAAGAGATTCCTCTCTCCCATTTTAGTTAAATAAAAAAAATATTTTGTTTTATGGTTATAAGACTGTTATACTGTTATAAGTGCTTATATGACCAAAAAGTAGGGCAGAATATAAATGTAATGAAGAAACAAATGTATTTGCAGTAGATAGAGATCTCAGTGTTTTCTTTAACAATTTAATAGTAGTTCTGAGCAGGAGTTGAATTCTGTTGGGATCATGACACTAAATCTTTCCAGCCTGAACTGTTTTCCTAATGAATATAACCTCCCAGAAGCTGTTATTAGTCCCGTTGAGAAAAACATGTGGATACATATTTGTTTCTTCCCTAGAGCAAATAGCAGCAGGGTTTGGGGGATTTTGATCATGAAACAGAAAATGGGAAAAGGTTAATTCCCCTTTCCTGTGCCAGAATCCTTATTGAATTCACCACCCCAGATGAAGTGGTTGCTCCCACCCATAAAGGAACCTGGTGGCTGGTAGTATTATATGGTTTTTAGGATTCAACAGGATCCAAACTTAATTTTCTCTGAAATTGTGGCATTTAATACACCATACAATAAAAAGTCTTAGAAAGCCACACTCTGTTTCCATTAAATGGTATCACAAAGGTAACTTGGCATTGGAATGGCTGATAACTAGTTCCAGCTCCATTGAGTTGAAAAAAAATCCTGGATATATTCCGGAAAATAAACCTGCCCAGTGCTGGTTGTACAGCTGCAGTTAAAATGAATACAAAACCTACACTTCATTTTCTGTTCCAAGCCCTATCAATTTTTACCAGTGCTTCCAAGCTGGAAGTGTAACTGAAATAAGTTTCTTTTTCTGGAATGTTTAAATAGCCTGAATTAAAATCTGGAGCAAATTGCTCTTAAGTGATTCCTTCATTAGTTAAGTGATGTGTAAGAACTGGAATTTCTAAAAGTTGCCATTTTGAAACATCTGTTAGTGCCAGGTTGGTCATATCAAAGCTAGCTTTATATATTACTGTACAGCATCAAATCTGGTCAGAAATATTGGACAGACCAGATCCTTTCCAATACGAGGAAAATTGAAGTGATCATAGCTCCTATCTTGTCTCTATCTATCTATCTATCTATCTATCTATCTATCTATCTATCTATCTATCCATCCATCCATCCATCCATCCATCCATCCATCCATCCATCCATCCAGTGGTGGCTGCTGCCAGTTGATGAACTGGTAGTTGCGATGATCAGCTGGCCCTGCCCACCTGCACCCGCCCTATCCTGTCCTATATTTCCTTCTTTCTGGCTCAGCTGCTTTGCGCGGCACAACTGATTTACGCACCTCCGCTGTTCTAATTACTGGGGCTGCCTTAGAAGGTGAGCAGCTGAGCTTCAAATTGTATTTTGAACACTGTGCGTATGCAGGTGATCACCGAACCAGTTGTTAAACTGCTTGCAGCCCAACAATGTATCCATTTATCTATTCCCATCTTTATTATTTTTACTAATAACTCAAGGCAGCAAACATATCCAACACACCTTCCTCCTTCTATTTTCCCCATAGCAACAACCCTGTGAGGTGGGTTGGGCTGAAAGAGAGCAATTAGCCCAAAGTCATCCAGCTGGCTTTCATGGCTAAGGCAGAACTAGAACTCACTATCTCCTGCTTTCTAGCCTAGTGCCTACATCACTAGACCAAATTCTATAGCTATACAGTGCTTTATCACAGAGCTAAAGCTACATTAAAAATGCAGAAAATGGGGGAAGGAAAGGAAATACTATATGCTTTGTCTATGTTTATGCTACTTCTTAGACCTTTAACTTCTGTTAGGAAACAGCTGTAGTTAAGCTCACACCATATTCTATGCTCAAATTAAGCAACTGCATTATGGCTTGATCAGTGGTGGGTTCCGGATCCCATCGCAACCAGTACAGTGCGACGGGGTCGGGCGTCCACTGCGGGCATGTGCGCTGCATGCGCATATGCACACCACCACCCTGTGACACCCCAGTTGTTTGGCGAGGTCACGCAGGCGCCGTACGCTGTGCACGCGTGCACAAGTGGCCCATTTCCCTCAATAGAGGTAAGGACCATGAGCAGGCAGATGGGCCCTCCAAAACACCATTCCGGTATGGTGATCGCTGCTCCCAGCTGCCACCGGTACACTCAGACCGGACTGCCTGGAACTCACCATTGGGTTTGATGTAAGAAACTGTTCCCACAACCAGCTAAAACAACAGCTGAGTTCCCTTGATAAAATAGAACCATAAACTCCCTAATCCCGTTTAACACATCTAGGGCTTTGTATGAATCCAGACAGAGTTTCCCCTGTTCTTCAAATCCTATTTTCCTTGTTTTTTGTCAAAATATCCCTAGGGTCCAATGGTTCCAATCCAACCTTCCCAGTTAAGATAACTACTATAGCAGTGATCTGGGAACCATCCAAAGGAGTCCAATAAGAAGAATGCTAACCATTCAATCCAGTACACCTTCACCTGGAAGTAAGCCCCACTAAACTAATTAGAACTGGAACAGTATTGTAGCTGGAAGAATCATTTAGCTTTCTAAAACCCATTATATGAAAAAGAGGGGGAAGAACTACAGGTGTGGTGGAATAATGATACATGGAGAGGAGTACTTTATAGACAAATTATTTCTTTTCTATCGATGCCAGAATTAGAAAACCAGATTTTTTAAAAAATATAAGCAGGTGATAAATGAATCTTTGGGGGTGGATCACTGTTCACATAATGGATTCTAACGAAAGTAGAAAGGATAATATAATGAAAGGCAAGTATTTTCAAATTTGGTGGGAGTGTTACATAGCCGAAGATTTTTGGAATAAAAGTGTAATACTACTGATTCTGCCAAAAGCTGAATTTCTCACATTGTCGTATATATGATGTAATCTCCTTTTATTAGAAAGGTTTCATTTTTTTCATCTTTAATGATGACTAAAATATTATTAATTTTAAATTCTAAACAAAGCCTCCTTTTGTCATTCTGCTATAGCAACATGTGGGACTGGTTTTAGCAAAGAAAATAACACACCGGCTCAAAATTTCCACTGCAAGGTGAAAAGTAAATATTTTCCTATCTGTCTCAATTTTCTTTTGCAGAATTTATAAAAGAAGCCACAAGAACAACTGCTTCAGTTGTAAAATATCATAAACCATTTTTGTGTGTGCATTCAAATGCATAGTTTCTATACTCCAACCCAGAATTACATTTCTATATTTTTGTAGGCCACATATTTTATTTTGTGTAGTTTGGATAGTAGTTTGCTTGACTTATTATCTCATTTGTATTTCTTTCTATAGCTAACTTGGATGTTCTTGTTTATTTTCTCTTATATAAATGACTTGCTATGCTCTTGTTCCTTTTGAAATGAAAAAGATTAATTTAGGATTTCAAAGTTTAGACCAAACAGTTTTCAAACAGATTCTGGATAGGCAACAAGTAGGAAAAAACTAAACCAAGCCTGATGTATATATCTTACAAATGAAGCTGAATGACAAAAAGAGAAGGGGTTGAACTTAACACAATCCTGTCTCAGTATGCGTTTCCATATACAGTGAGTAGTAGGTCAATAGCAGCACATCCTGGAGTGTTAGACATGTGTCACCTACTACCAGCTAAACAGCAGCTACTAGCCACACTGTGCATACTGGTTTATAAACTGAATGTTAATGTCTTGCTTTTGCAGCACTGATGACAAAGTCCAGTGATATGTTAAGACTAATCTAGGGCTGTCTGTGGTATAAAATTGGCATATGGATGGATGGATGGATGGATAAGAGGTTAAAGACAATGTTGTTGTTAGTTCCTCTAACCCCCATACCTTTTATCTTAAGCTGTCTACCGTGGATCTTACGCGTTTCTTAAGAGGTCCCTAAGGGGTCTTGCATAAGCACACCAGCATGCCTACCGTCCCTGTCCCACTGTCCCATTTATATGTATTCTTTTTATGTGTTTATGTTTGATGTTTGTTTGTTGATGTTTATTAACATTTGTATGCCGCCCTTTTCCCTGAGGGGACTCAGGGCGGCTCACATAAAATCAGGGAGGGGGAATACAAATAATGACGTAGACACATATAATAAAAGTAATAAACAACATACATTCATCATTCGGGAGGGGCGGCTATCCTTATCCCCAGGCCTGACGGGCTAGCCAGTTCTTGAGGGCTGTGCGGAAGGCCTGGACGGTGGTGAGGGTACGAATCTCCACGGGGAGTTCGTTCCAAAGGCTATGTTTTGCTTATTTATATCCATTTATTTGTGCCATTTTTTCATGTGTTTTCATACTTGTTTCCTTGTACTTGTTGACAAATTTAAAATAAATAAATAAAACAATGAGCTCTTACATGTACATATATTCACCCACACGTTTTTTCCCCCTGTGGCTCAACTACTACTTGCATGTATTGTGGACAGTCAATGCAGGAATGCAGCCTCAGGTTGGAAAGGGTTCCTATTCCACCTTTAAAACAGAATTGGGCAATTTTTCAAACCAGGAGCCTTGTGCTGGTTACCGAGCCCCCCTGTTTTGTGGAAGAACAGCTGGAAAGGAGTGTGAGTCTGGTTGCTTCCCCTCCTCCTTTGATCCTCAGACAGATTGTTGGGATGGAGCAGAATGAAACTCTCCGCCCTCCTGTGATGAAGCCAGAAATTACTTACCTTCATGATCCTTGACAGGAAGAGAGGGAAAGAATCCAAAAGGGCTTCTCTCTTCTTTCCCAGAAGTCCATTGGCACAGACAGTGGGAAACCTGCTAACATAATGGAAGATTGGGGAAAGGGCAGAAGCCTGGTACCCCGACCATAGTGACTTTGCTTGCACATCACTTGTTGGCATTGTGAAACACTGGACATTTTATTCAAGGTGCTCAGGAGAGAGGAAAGTGATGACACTTCGTTTCTACTTGTAGCCTTGCTTCAGCCTGTTGGTTTCCTACTACTCTTAGAGATCCTTGCAATTGCATGGAACACATTTTTGCAGCCAAAGACCATCATTCATCCATTCGTTCTTTAGCACCACCTTGCCAAATGAAAGTGTCTGTGTTACTTTGTATGCTCAGAAGGTTTTCTTTCTCCTTGAGGATGGAGATGACTATCTGCCTTTATATATAATAAGTTTCTGTGGAACGCTCCCGTGCTCCCAACTCATGACAAGCCACCAGTTGTTCCTCCTCAGGGGGACATTGGAAGACCTGCCCTGCTGTTCCTGGTGACTTATAATGTACTGTTGCTGCTAAACTCATTATCAGTGATGGTCGGCTCTCCTAAAAGCCCAGAAGCTCCCCAGAGATTGCCTGCTGCTTTCCGAAACCTAGTGTGTGTTGCTCAGTTTTCTGAGGGAACTAATTCTGATTGCATTTTCTTCTCACATCCTTTCTCTCCATGTCTTTGCCATGAGGGGATTTAATACAAAGTAAATCACAATTATTCTGTACCCAGGAGTAAAGGCTTGTGTTTTTCAGTTCCCTTCTGATGAGGTATGTTCTCCTCAAAGTCACTCGGGCAACAGCAGGAAGGAAGCCTGGGTCTTCCAGGGCAGGGAGGCTCTGCAGGAGAAGGTTCAAAAGGTCTGAATCGGAGATGCAGAAAGAAAGACCAACACATGAACCAGAAAAGACCCAAGGGCAATCTCCTTCTTTGAAGGTGTCTTTAAAGAAACAGAAGAATATAACCATAAAAGCTGTCCTGGGCAATGTTACGGGTACAAAACAGGTCAGGAAGGGCAATTAAATTTTCTACACATGCCATGGTGCATCATTTGGCCATCTGGCCATAGGCATTCTTTTTTTTTCTTTGCCCTCATTCATATTTCTCTAAAAAACAGGGACAATTCTTTTCAAATTGATCCTTATTTTTGGTATGAAATTAGTCACGGAAAGAGGTTCTCTTTTTTTTAAAAAAAGTGCCATTGTTTGACTGAAAGTGACAGAAAAGGCAGGTTCCACGGTTTCTGGACAGTGTGATCTTTTCTGTTAGGAAGCTTATTTAAAATGTACAAAACATGGGGACCAAGTATTATCTTCCGCCTGCAATTGCTTTTCCTTGTTGCATCCTTCGCTTTTATTAACTCCCTCCCTCTCTCACTCATTACATATGCACATACAGACTCTGCGAAAAGCTGAGTGCCAAAGGATGCATGGATGCTGTTTTTAAGGGGTGGAAAGGACAGCAGCCAGGATTAGAACTGGTCATAAATTGGCTGTTGTCCAGAAATGAGAGCCTCTAGAAGGGGAAAGGAAGCACGCTGTGCTAAACATCTCTGATTATTTCTGCCCATCTGGTAAGAGGTGGCAAGGTCAATATGCACCAGGTCCCATCGCTTTAGCAATGGCATCTGGTAGGAATAGGAGACATGCCTTCTCTCTTGCCTTTCCCACCTTATACAACAGCATTTAGTTTGCCCCAATCCTGCCTGATTTTTCAAAGGCAATTGAGACCTGCTCACTCTCTAGCTGCTGGTTAGGGAGTGAAATTGTTGGCTGAATTTTTCCCAGCCCATCATATTCTTATATTTTTGTGTTTCATTTTTCAACATCTGCTTATTATCTTACTTTTCTACGGATTTAATTCTTGTTTACAGGTGTGATACACCAACCTATATCATGTGCTGAATAGATTGTTGCATAGTTCAATAAATAAAATAAAATAAAAAATACAAGACTGCCAAATATTTATTTGCTGAGTGTCTTTATTTTTTTAATGTTTTTAAAATATTTTTTATTTTTTTATTTAGAATTGAGAGCTACTCAGAGTCATTTGGTTGATGGATGAGTGTGGAAATCAATCAATCAATCAAAAAACCAAACAAACAAGTAAACAAAAGCAGATTCACATGGGGAGAAGACTGAGGGGAGAAATAAAAAGACGAAAACAAGGCAGGCTTCCACCTTCACTGATGTTATAGGGAGATAAGCAGTAATCAGCAATAACAACCTGGTTACTGTTACACTTTGTGGAATTCCAAAAGCTGTTTGAGAGCAGATCTGAGCCACAATGGTTGGCATCCTGATCACCTCTTTGAAGGCTATCAAGGAAGCTGGCAGTTGCAATGGAGCCAGAAGAGCAGCTTGTTAAGCTAGCACACCCCTGGAAGTAAGGAGTGGCATTGGCATTTGTAGGAAGTTGTCCTATAGTTAAGGGAAATACAGACATCAAGAGTGGTGGACATTAAGACCATGCCATCCACATGCACACTACAACAATATGTAACCAGCAACCAAGAAAGAAACCTCTCAACTCCATTGTTTGTGGAATTAAAAGTACTTTTACTGGTTCTGAAAAGATAGCAGTGAAGTAAAGCAAGGTCTGAGGCAGAAAAGGGTGAAATCATACATATCAAACATTTGCCCAGCCCCCTCCCTCCAACAACCCCCACCCCATTGGCCAATCTGCAACTCCCTTAGGTGTCATGTGGGTTGCATCTCCAAGAAGCATCATCAGGTTGGTATGCAGGATGGTTGGCCTTGACCAGGTCCAAACATCGGGCATCAGCATGCGCAGAAGATGGTGAAGACAAAACTCCCTTTTTTTACTAAACCTCCTGTAGCAATTATTCCCATCCCCCGTTTCCATGGCAGCCGAAAGCAAGCAAGCGAAACCGAGGCTGACACCCAGCCTACTTGCGTTATAAACTACCAAACAGCCATGTGCAGTAGCTCAGCAGAAACTTGATGAAATTCTGAGGCTTCAGTGCAAGATATGAGTGATGATCTGTGTTGTCCATAATGGCTCAGCAACTTATAGCTAGCCAGATCTAAGGACGAGTAGGCTGTGGACAGAATGGGATAACTCACGATGGCAAACTCATCGCAGGACAACTCACCATGGGACAATTCAACAAATACAAAAGCTTAAATAATTTGACAGAAACATGGCCAGTAATAATAAAATAAAGAAACTCAATCCAGAAATACAAGAGTTACAATAATCTTGACCAAAACATGGTCACTAATAATAAAAGTAAATGAATGAAACAATGAATATAACAATTGGCTTGTCCTGCAGCAAGTTGGCTATGGTGTGTTGTCCCAAAGCGAGTGGGTTGCAGTGAGTTGGTCATGGCAAGTTGACCATGGCGAGTTGACCTAGACCCAGCTGTGGATGTCAATATTATTGTTCCATAACAAGGAGAAAGAATACTTTCTCTTCCCCTCTTCTCACATCTAACTCACCTCTTTGCATGTCTGGATTTATGTCCATCTCTCTCAGCATTTTATACCACCATCTAGGTTTTCTCCTACAATTGCAATACTAATAGTGTTTTTAAGCCAAAGTTGCTTTGCATTTCTGCAGTTTTAGGTAAGTGGCTGACAAGAAAAATTTGGCTCATAACTACACAAAATGGCTTTCCAAGTTCTAACTTCTACTTTTTTTCTTAGATAAGCAGAAGTTCACCTGATTAGTACTTGGATAAGAAGTCAGGAAATCCCAGTGTAGTAAAGTTGATTTGGTAGTAAATAAACTAAAAAACAAAACAAAAATCCCAGCAAAAGCAATGGCAAACAAAATCCAAGGAAGGCAATTGCAAACCATTTCCTTCTCTTTCTGCATGGGTGTGCCCATGAAGTCTCCAGAAAGTGAGGTCTCGTCAAAGGCAACTTTCGTTTCCTAAGATAAGCAGGTAAGGATAGTTGACTATCACCATGACATTCTGAAAGTCACCAGGGAAAGGTGTTAGCTTGGTCACCTTTTGTTGAAAGCTAAGAGCCCCCGGTTCCCCTAACCTAAGGAGGTTCTCAGGCTGCCTCCTTCTGACCTTTTCTCTGGGGCTGACAGCAACATTATTTCAAAGCAAGAACAGCTGTACCTGATTGATGAAAAAACTGTTCTTGTGTTTAATGGCAGCTACAAAGATGTTGCTGCCTGTCCACTAAGGAAAGCTTTCTGTAGCCTTTGATTGCTGTCTGCGATAAGGGGGATTTGGGAATGTAACCTGTTGCCTGAGGTAATTCATTTTGTCGGTATTGAACAGATGCCGTAATTTCAGGTTATGGATTAAATAAAGAATAGATGAGAGCATCCTTGTTGATTTAAGATTAATTAATTTCATCAGGCGAAACAGGCACTCACATTCTCTTCTTGGCAGAATTGCTTTGGCTGGACATTTTTAATCTACCTGCTCCACATTGCTGCTGACCCCACGAGGACAATTGACATCTTCATTTCCACACTTGCCAGGAAGGCGACAGGACTTTGCCTTGACTGATTAGAAGGAGGGGTGAGAGAGGCGCTATTCCTTTCCCAGCAATAAGAGCGGGGTCTGGGAATAAAAGCAGAAAGGGTGGAGGCGATTTAGGGATCTTTTGAAACACTCTTCCATATTCCTGATCATTATTCTTAGTGGTTATTTCAGGTTGTGTGCAAGCAAGTTGTCCTTATCTCCCGAAACAGCCTCCTTTGTCACATTTCATTTCTCTTCATTTATTTTTAATTGATATTTGCTTTCTTTCCCCATAGCCAGAGTTGGGGTTTATGCCAATCCAGTATCTCAGCCAGTATGAGTGAACAGGGGAGGTCTAGCTTAAAGTGTTGCCCAGCCATCACTGTCTCCATCAACAGAACATGCTTTTCTGGGTGGTGTTGAAGCCCAGTTTATTATTTCCGGGTCAGGAATAGGACCACTGTAACCTCCAAGCGCTCCTGGCCAAGTGTTAGTCAAGCAATGCCTTCTGGTGTGGTTTTGGAAACCCCTTAACGACTGCTGAGCTTTTTGTCTTGCACCACTCAGTCAGTCCTCCAGGGAAATGAGATGGAAGTGTAGAGTGGCTGAGAACACAAAGTCTGCCATAACAAAGTTCACTGATGAGGCCTTGCAACCAGAGAACAAATCTCCGCCCCGCTCAGGCTGCCAGCAGGCACTCCTTGAGCAATACCACAATCCCCTGAGCAGGGCAATCCCACATATCCCCAAACCCAGAAAATGCCCACACGTTCTCCACGATGCTCACCAACATGAACAGATAACACTTTTCCTGCTTGACATCTTGATAGGGAAGGCTGTAGCATGTGATAATCGGGCTGCTCTTGGCTGTGTGTCCTGAATTCCAATGATATCTCCAGCATTGATGGTTTATAATCCAGGGGTTCCCACTCTTTGTCTCCCCCCGCCCCAATGCAGCTTCCTCTTGCACAGATGGCTGGTTCTCGCACACACACATACCCCACTCCCTTGTTGATGTTCTTTGCTAGAGGTGCAAATGTGTTTTCCTGATTTGGGGTACATTGAGGAGATGGCTGGTAAAATCCTTTGGCTGTTGTGACTGTTTTTGGAAGAGGTAGGGCGGTCTCCAACCTTGGCAACCCGGTGGGGGGAGAGGGGAGAGGGGAACCGGGCCAGTACACACATGTATGCCAACCCGCCACTTATATAAGTTGAGCTGTGTACATGTAAGCCAGCTTGCATAGCCCTGTTCTGAACAGGCCACGGTCCGGTAGCGGGCCACAGGCCAAGGGTTGGGGACTCCTGAAGTAGGGTATGGGTAATGCAAGATGGAGATGCAGAGGGCAGGCGAGGGAAGGGTAAAGGTTGTTGGAACTGAGGGAGATGGAAGTGAGGGGGAGATAGGCTGAACAGGTGCCATAATGTTCATTTTGGATCGTTCCATCCTCACCTCGTCGTCACTTGTCTTGCCAATGGGGAAGAGGCCATGGGCCTTAGTATTCTTTGACCTCATTTGCCTGGGCAAGAGTTCATGAAATAACAGGCAGGGCTGAAATGTTTGAAATGTTGAAATGTTTATTGCATTTGTATGCCGCCCTATCCCGAGAGACTCAGGGCAGCTAACAAGCAAAGAGGAAGGGAATACAAACAAAAGACAAAACAGGCAAGTTAAAAACAGAGCAACAGTCACAACAGTTTAAATGGGGCCAGGAACTCATCAGCCCCAGGCCTGCCGGAACAGCCAGGTCTTAGTGGCTTTGCGGAAAGCCAGAAGGGTGGTGAGGGTCCAGATCTCCACGGGGAGATCGTTCCAGAGGGCTGGAGCAGCCACAGAGAAGGCCCTCCCCCGAGGGGTCAACAGTCGACATTGGCTAGCTGATGGTATTCGGAGGAGGCCTAATCTGTGGGATCTAATTGGTCATAGGGAGGTGATTGGCAGGAGGCGGTCTCTCAAGTACCCAGGTCCAATACTATGTAGGGCTTTAAAAGTAACGACTAGAACCTTGAAGCATGTCTGGAGACCAACAGGCAGCCAGTGCAGCTCGCGGAGGATAGGTGTGACGAGGGTGTACCGAGGTGCACCCACAATCGCTCACGTGGCTGCATTCTGGACAAGCTGAAGTCTCCAAATGCTCTTCAAGGGCAGCCCCATGTAGAGCGCGTTACAGTAGTCCAGTCTTGAGGTCACAAGGGCGTGAGTGACTGTTCTAAGGGCCTCCCGATTCAGGTAGGGTCGCAATTGGTGCACCAGTCGAACCTGGGCAAATGCCCCCCTGGTCACAGTCGACAAATGATGTTCTAAAGTCAGCTGTGGGTCCAGGAGGACTCCCAAATTGCGAACCCTGTCTGAGGAGCGTAGAATTTGACCCCCCAGCCTGAGAGATGGGGTACAAGGCCAATCTTTGGGAGGGAACAATAATAGCCATTTGGTCTTGTCGGGATTGAGTGCAAGCTTGTTCATCCCCATCCAGATCCTGACAGCCTCCAGGCACTGACACATCACTTCAACCGCTTCACTGAGTTGGCACGGGGGTGGACAGATACAACTGTGTATCATCCGCATATTGGTGGCATTTTATCCCATGCCGATGAATGATCTCACCCAGTGGCTTCATGTAGATATTAAACAGGAGGGGGAACAGGACTGAACCCAGTGGCACCCCATAGTTAAGGGGCCTAGGAGTCGATCTCTGCCCTCTGACCAACACCGACTGCGACCTGTCTGAGAGGTAGGAGGAGAACCACCGAAGAACAGTGCCTCCCACTCCCACCTCCTGCAACCGCCACAGAAGGAGACCATGGTCGATGGTATCGAAGGCCGCTGAGAGGTCAAGGAGCACTAGGATGGAAGCATGGCCCCCATCCCTAGCTCTCCAGAGATCATCGATCAGCATGACCAAAGCAGTTTCCATGCTGTAGCCAGGCCTGAAACCGGACTGAAAGGAATCCAGATAATCGGTTTCATCCAAGGACCGCCGGAGCTGAAAGGCCACCACTTTCTCAACAACCTTCCCAACAAAGGGGAGGTTGGAAACTGGACGATAGTTACTCAAGATGGCTGGATCCAAAGACGGCTTCTTCAGGAGGGGTCTCGCCACCACCGCCTTTAGGAGGGGCGGGAAGGATCCCTCCCGGAGAGAGGTACTAACTATCGTCTGGATCCAGCCGTGTGTCACCTCCCTGCTGTTCGCGACCAACCAGGAGGGACACGGGTCCATTATACAAGTGGAGGCACTCACAGCTCCCATGGCCTTGTCCACTTCCTCAGGCATGACAAGTTGAAATTCAGTACATAAATTTCGCTCAAGACCTTCCCCCAGTACCTTGGCTGGCTCTGAGCAATTGGAGTGCAAGTCTGTCCGAATCCGAGCGACTTTATCCACTAGAAACTGAACAAACTCCTCAGCTCTACATTGTAAAGGGTCATCCAGATCCCTCCCTTTCAAGAGGGAGCGGGTTATTCTAAACAAGGCAGCTGGGCGCGATTCAGCGGACGCAATAAGAGCGGCAAAATGAGCACATTTCGACACCCGTATTGCCACGAGATAGACTCTGATAAAGGCTCTCATCAGTGCTCAGTCTGACTCAGACTTACTGGCCCTCCAGTGGCGCTCTAGGTGTCTCTTTTGGCGCTTCATCTCCCAGAGTTCCTCAGTAAACCAAGGAGCTCTCCTAGATCCGCTACCTCGGAGAGGCTGTAAAGGCGCAATCCGGTTTAGAGCCCCCGCCGCCGCTGAGTTCCAAGCAGCAACCAAGGTCTCCACCGGACTGTGGACGAGAGCATCAGGTATTACACCAAGCGCCATCTGAAACCCGATAGGGCCCATCAGGCGCCTGGGGTAGAACCACCTAATTGGTTCCTCCTCCCTACAGTGGGGGATTGGCCTCCGAAAGTCAAGCCTCAGTAGGAAGTGATCTGACCATGACAGGGGCAAGAAGTAGGCATCGATTCTGTCTTTTCCAGAATCATAACACAGTTAGTGTGTGGCTATGGGTCCTCTGCCATACTGGTGAGAAGGTGAATCTGGATTATGAGTTGTCTGAATTCAGCATCTTGTAAACTGGAACTACTGGGTAGCCATGAGCTAGACATTATTGTTTAGTCACAGGATTTTTTTTAAAAAAAATTAGTGTGTTGGGAAAAGCATGGGTTGTACCTGAAGCTTCCTTAAGAAAGAAGGGAGGAGAAATACAAATAAAAGTAAACATAAAGACAATAAATCTGCAGTGACTGTGCCTTTTTCTTTTTCTTTTTCTTTTTCTTTTTCTTTCTTTTCTTTTCATTCTTTTTTTTTCCTGGTCCTACTATGGCCAGAGGTTCCTCAGTTTTTGTGATTCTTGAAATGGGGTGCAGGTTTCCACACAAGAGTGATTACATATCTTCACTTGGTCATCAGGTTTCACTGCCGCTTTCTAGTCAATTTAGACTTCAACCATTCAAATTCCTAGCTGCTGTGGAGGCTGGGAATTCTAGAAATTGAAATTCAAGACACTTAGAAGATGCTGGGTTAAGAGAAAGCCCTAGTGAACAAGCCACCACTGGTTGTAGGACTGAATAATTGTGCATGAATAACTGCTGAACCTTTATTGTTGCTGTTGCACAAGATTTATTTTGCATAACCAGATTTACTGAAGCCTTTCTTTGGCTATTTTCTCAGCCTCCTTATAGATGCTGAACACTTAATAATGCTTGTGAAGGCCCACACATTGTAGCACCATGGTTTACCTGACTTGCGGAGAAGAACACTTCTTGTTGTGGATTTGATATAAGAAACAATGACTCTCATGTACCCTATGTTCAATATATTCACAATATATTTTTTCTAGCCCCAAAAGGCAATGGTTTGTAGGCATAGGCTGTGTTTGAGTGTGGAGTGGGAGCTGGATAGTTTCCCTGAATTAAAAATACAGAATTCTAGATAGAAGCACTTAAGTTGTTCCTGTTCTTAGGAAAGTGTTTTAGGGAAATAGGGCCTTTTGACTTGGGAGGTGGGGGTGGAAGGCCAGAGGGTTGGATGTACAAATAGAAAAGGGCATGATGTTCAGAGGTGGGTTGCTCCCAGTTTTACTACCGGTTTACTTTGTGCATGCGTGCACAGTTCAATGTAAATTGTTCTTTGCGTATGTGCAAAACAATTTACGGTGAACTGCGTATGTGCACGCAGTCCTAAACAACATGCCGACAACAGCAGCGGCAACCAGGGAACCAGTTCAGGGGCATGGCCAGCCTGGGGCAATGCTGGTTCTGTGACCCCGGTCAAAATACCACTACCGGTTCGGCCGAACTGGGGTGAACCGGTAGCAACCTACCCCTGATGATGTTGCAAATGGGGATATCAGCCTAGTGATGGCCATGCGGAAATATAGTGGGAGATAGAGGCTGAGCCACTCTCTGGAAAGGTGGACTTGGCATTTAATACCAATGCTACCTTTCACCTTTTGTGTTTGACCCCAAAACCTGATCTCCAGGGCTTTGATGGCCCTGGTCTCTGTTGCTACTTAATGCAAGGTCAGTATGAAATAAATCTTACTTCATTAATTATATAATCTTGACTCAGAAGGCTGACCAGGTATGTATTACTTGCACAGTCCCATACACCCTCCCCAATCCATACCCTTCCTACGTGCCTTCCCTAATTAATGCAGCACCTCTCGGTCACCATCACACAACCTTCCCTACCTGCACCGTCCCACCTTGCATACCATCCCTGACCTATATAGCATCTCTTGCACATTCCGAAGTACCCCTAAGTACCCTTCCCAATCCAATATCTCCCTACATGCTGTTCCCATGACACCTCTCTCACACCAATGTGACCCACATGGATTCTTCTTGTCCCACACTGACCTCCCATGCACTGTACATGTATGTCTTATATACGCCCATGCCCCCCCCGGCCCCTCTTGACATATACTACCACTTCTGTGCACCTACCTGCCAGCACCTCCCAGGCATCCCAGGCATCCTTCCTGGCCTATGCTATCCATCCACGCCCCCTCTCAATCCACGTGGCATCTCTGAGGCACCCACACATATCCTTCCCAACCACTGTAGCACTTATTGTGCACTCCCACTCCTGACCTGAATCCCTGCATGCCCCCTTGTTCTCTCCCACATCTAGCAGCAGCCTACTGGTCTTGAACTTGCAACTTCCTGGTGGCTTCTCAATTACTTTCTCCCAGCAAGCTTCTCCCAAGCAAAAGAAATGGGAAAGCCAATAGAAATTTGAGGGAAGGAGGGAAGGAGGGAGGGAGGGAGGGAGGGAGGGAGGGAGGGAGGGAGGGAGGAAGGAAGGAAGGAAGGAAGGAAGGAAGGAAGGAAGGAAGGAAGGAAGGAAGGAAGGAAGGAAGGAAGGAAGGAAGGAAGGAAGGAAGGAAAGGTTGACTCAGTCCAACACTGGGTACATTTCACCCAGCATGAAGAGCCGAGGTGGCACAGTGGTTAGGGTGCAGTACTGCAGGCCACTTCAGCTGACTGTTATCTGCAGTTCAGCGGTTCTAATCTCACCGGCTCAAGGTTGACTCAGCCTTCCATCCTTCCGAGGTGGGTGAAATGAGGACCCAGACTGTGGGGGCAATATGCTGACTCTGTAAACCGCTTAGAGAGGGCTGAAAGCCCTATGAAGCGGTATATAAGTCTAACTGCTATTGCTATTGCTACTAAATTATGCTTAGTTGGAGAAAGTTGGGTTCAACATTTTATTTCTGTGCAAACCAAGGAGGTACACTGGGAACCCAAGTCCTAGTCAAGTGTGCCCAATGAAATTCAATAAGCTCTTTTTTACCATAAAAACACATATAAAACCAGAATGTTGTTTATTTATTTTTATTTATTAAATTTTCTCACCTTACATCTCTTGTTTCTGAAGGCATGCATAGTTTATGCTAATATCTCATAATAAGTATGGTGTGTGTGTGCACTTAATTAACTAAATTGTCCACCTCTGGATGTGTTTTTTAACATGCTAAGCCTTCCACCCTTCCAAGGTTGGTAAAATGAGGACTCAGATTGTTGAGGGCAATGTGCTGACTCTGTAAACCACTTAGAGAGGACAGTAAAGCACTACGAAGCGGTGTCTAAATGCTATTGCTAATGATAAATTTTGTTGTACCTCTAGACCTTTCTCTGGCATTCTTAACTAAATTAAGCTAAATGTCACTTTTATCTTTTCTTGTTCCGGTAATGAGCCTATTTGCAAATTTTTCAGCACAGTTACAAAGCCACATACTGCCAGCTAGACTGACACTTTTCACCTATGAAGCCATGAAGCATTTGTGGTCAGCTTCTTTAGCTTCTTCTCCCAGGTTCCAAAGTAAGTGTCAGCTAACTGCTGATTCTGACAATGACTGTATGAAGCAAAAGCACAAAGAAAGTAATTAAAGTAGAGTAGCTCTGGCTAAAGTAAAGTCTTGGCTTGCAAAAGCTCCTAATAGTTTGTTAGCCGGCTAATAGGTCAGGTTTTTAGAACGAAGTGTGAAAAGGAGGGAAGGGGGGAGGGGAGAATAAGGTGACCAGATTTTCAGATTGGAAAAGAGGGACGCCCTTGACCGGGGGTGGGGGGTGGGGGGGGGCTTGATTAAAAAAAAATTTTTTTGTCAAAAGGTCACCCCAGGACACTGAAACCAGCATAAATACGAATCTGTTGCCAAACAAAATTTTGATCACGTGACCATGAGGATGCTGCAACGGTCGCTAAGTGTGAAAAATGGTCATCAGTCACTTTTTTCAATGCCATTGTAGCTTTGGTCACTAAATGTTTTCCCCCTCCTCGAGACTCCTCACTTCTTCCTTCATTCCTCTTGCTTATCTACCTTCACCTTATCTGTCTTCTGCTCTTTCCCTCTCTTCCTTCCTTTCTCCTTCCATCCTCTCTTCTTTCCTCACTCACTCCCTTCCTCCTTTTTTCTCTTCCTTCCTCCTTCCATTCTTTCAGCTTCATTTCTTTTGCCTATCTACCTTCTCTGTCTTTCTGCTCTTTCCATTTCTTCGCTTCTGTTCCTTCCTCCTTCCCTCCTTTCCTATTTCTTCCTTCTTCCTTCCTTCTGCCTATCTACCTTCACCTTCTCTGTCTTTCTGCTCTTTCCCTGTCTTCCCCTTTCCTCCCTCCCTCCCTTCTTTCCTTTCTAGTTCCATCTTTTCTTCTTTCCTCTCTCCCTCTTTTTCTTTTTTCCTTCCTTCCTCCTTCCTCTTGCCTATCAACTTTTTTTATTTTTTTTTGTTACATAGACGACACATACCCACAACAATAAAAACAAAACAAAAAGAAAAAAACCCATCATCACATATAGCATGTCATTTGGTTACAAGTGTTTTAACATTTATCATTCTTATACATTTATTATTTCATTTAATAGGTTATAATATACAGTTTGGGTTGCTTTGTTTACCATCCCTTCCTCCTGTTATAACACCACCTTATTTTCCCTTTCTTTTCTCCCTTCCTCCCTTCTCTACTTTCTTCCTTCCTGCTCTCCTTTCCCTTCCTTCTTCCCTTACCTTTCTCCTACTCCTGCTCTTCCTCTTCCCCTTTCTACCCTCTCTCCCCCTCTTTCTCTCCTTTCCATCCTCCTCTCCTTACCTCTTTCTTCTTTCCATATTCCTTTCATTCTCTCCTCCTTTCTCCCTTTCTCCCAACTCCCTTTCTGGGAGTTGAAGTCCACACACTTTCAAGTCTCCAAGGTGGAGAAAGACTGATCTATCTAATTAATATAATTATTTCTCCCTCTCTTTTTCACTCTCTCTCCAGCGCACACACGCAAATGCATAGGGCAGCCCACCTCACACACAGGTAACTCCGGGCGGTTTACGGGAAGAGGACAGCTGACCACTCAACCACGCGGGGGGGGGGCAGGATTTCGCCAAGAAAAGTTAACTTTCCTGCGAAAGGGGCCGGCAGCCTCTCAGCTGTTCCCGGCCGGGGAGACCTCCCCCCACTTCCACTCCTGCGACCCTCCTCCTGCCTCCTCGGAGCTTCAAGCAAGCTAACTGGGAAGGCCGGGGAAGAAGAAAAAGCGGCGGCGCGGGGGCGTGGCGGAAGCCCGGCTGCCGTTTCTCTTGCTGAGGGCGGAAGGGGAGGAGAAGGAGGAGAAAGTTAAAGTGGCGGCCCGATCCCTTCAGCAGCCGAGGTGGGAAACGTGCATTTTGACAGGGCTTCCACAGCGCTGTGCAAGCCCTGCCAAAGTGTCCGTTCCCCTGGCGGGCTGCCGTTTCTCTTGCTGAGGGCGGAAGGGGAGGAGGAGGAGGAGAAAGTTAAAGTGGCGGCCCGATCCCTTCAGCAGCCGAGGCGGGAAACGTGCGTTTTGACAGGGCTTCCACAGCGCTGTGCAAGCCCTGCCAAAGTGTCCGTTTCCCGGCCCGGCTGCCGTTTCTCTTGCTGAGGGCGGAAGGGGAGGAGAAGGAGGAGAAAGTTAAAGTGGCGGCCCGATCCCTTCAGCAGCCGAGGCGGGAAACGTGCGTTTTGACAGGGCTTCCACAGCGCTGTGGAAGCCCTGCCAAAGTGTCCGTTTCCCGGGCGGGCTGCCGTTTCTCTTGCTGAGGGCAGAAGGGGAGGAGGAGGAGGAGAAAGTTAAAGTGGCAGCCCGATCCCTTCAGCAGCCGAGGCGGGAAACGTGCGTTTTGACAGGGCTTCCACAGCGCTGTGCAAGCCCTGCCAAAGTGTCCGTTTCCCGGCCCGGCTGCCGTTTCTCTTGCTGAGGGCGGAAGGGGAGGAGGAGGAGGAGAAAGTTAAAGTGGTGGCCCGATCCCTTCAGCAGCCGAGGCTAATTCTCTGCACGAACGAGAGCGTGGGGGCAGCGGCAGCCGCCCGCACAGAACTTCCACGCGCTTCAGGGGCTTCTGCCGGGCGGCGGGAGCCCCGGAAGCGAGAGGAAGTTCTCTGCGGGCGGCTGCCGCTGCCCCCACACTCTCGGAGGCGGCGATCCCATTCACGAAGAGGCAGGAGGAGAGGTGGGGCCAGCGGCAGCCGCCCGCACAGAACTTCCACGCGCTTCAGGGGCTTCTGCCGGGCGGCGGGAGCCCCGGAAGCGAGAGGAAGTTCTGTGCGGGCGGCTGCCGCTGCCTCCACCCTCTCCTCCTGCCGCGGCGAGCAGAAAATTCTCTGATTAGAATTAGATTAGATTACTCACCAACAAGCGCAGCTGCAACCCCAAAAGACGAAAGGAAAATGGAGACTCGCGCAGGCGTCCTCAGGCTAAGGAGTCCAGCCAATCAGTGAGCTGGTTGGGATGGAAAATTTTCCATCCCAGCCAGCTCACTGATTGGCTGGAGTCCTGGCCAATTAAATCAGTGAGCGGCAGGCTGGGCTGGCTTAAATTTGTAGGTAGCAGATAGAACAGAACGATGAGCCAGCCCAGCAAGCTAGCAGCTGATGGGCGGGAGCTGCGAGCGCCAAAAAAAGCGTGCTTTTTAAAAAAGCGTGCGGGACGCGGGAAAATGCATTAAAAAGCGGGGGTGTCCCGCCAAAAGCGGGACGTCTGGTCACCTTAGGGGAGAAAGACATTTGATGCTACCTGCCAGCTTCATGCAAGGAAACTCAATGGGGAAGCCAGCAGGAAGTTGGAAGTCACTCCCACTCCCACTGCTTTTTTTGCCCACCCATGGCCATTCGGTAAGGAAGTACCTGTGAAATGAGGAGCCAACAGGGCATGAATTGTCTAGTTATAATCCAAATTCTTAGTCCATTTTTATCCTGCTCTCTTACTACTACTTCTTCTTCTTCTTCTTCTTCTTCTTCTTCTTCTTCTTCTTCCATATCAAATCTTAGCAACAGTTTATACGTTTTAGCAGTCACATGTGCACTATTTATATGTACAATTTGATTTCAAATTCTGTTTTATGTTTTCAGTTCTAAGGATTATACTGACAACTCCCTAGTTTTCAGAGGCACTCTGGGGGATGAAAACAAAGTGAATCCAACCAAGGTAAATTTAGAACCTTTATTAAGATTATCTTAAGGAGATAAAAGCAGTGAAATGTGCTTACTTCCTCACTGTAATGGCCACAATTAGTTAAGAGGTGGCTCTGTGACAAGTGACCAGTTCCCTTTTTTTTTGCTAAGAAGGGGCCTAAGAAGTCTTGCTGAGTGGCTGTGAAGATTATTGTAGCCATCCATGGGATTAAAGTTCCTCAGATCTACTTGGAGTTAAAAGTCTAGCTGGGCAAGTCCTATGGAAGCGACTGAGATATGGCCTTGCTGGAAGAGTTTCAGATAGCTAGTCCCAAGGAAGCAGGCAGGGTGATGAATGCTGTTTTGCAGAACTCGATGGTTGCTCAATTGTTTGTGACTCTGCTCTTGCACAAGAAGCAGTGCAAGAGCAGAGTCACAAACAATTGGCATAAGAAGCAGTAGCTCCCAGTGTGCTTCCAGGTACAATTTAAGATGTTGGGATCTTTAAAGTTCTGCATGGCACAGGGCCAGATTTTTAGGGAATCTGGTTGTGACTCATGCTTTATGCCTGTACTCAGTGGTGGGATTCAAATAACTTAACAACCGGTTCTCTGACCAGCTGGCTAGGCATGGTTTGGGGGTCATGTGACCGTGTGGGCATGGTCAACTCAACATCACTCAGATTGATAGGCGCTGTGCCTTAGCTGTTACAATGTAATAAGGGTTAACTGGAGAGGGAGCATCTGTAAGGAGGACAATAAAGATTAGGCTAGAAACAACATCAGAATGTTTCCTTCCTGCCTTCCTTACAGGATTAGCCCTGTGAAGTGGAAAAAAACAAAATAAGATTTCTTCCAACAACCAGTTCTCCAAACTGCTTAGAAAGTTAACAACTGGTTCTCCTGAATAGGGGTGAACTGGCTGAATCCCACCACTGGCTGTACTGCCACATTTAACATGATAAGAATTCTCCAGTTCTCTTTTATGAAACATTGTCATCAAGGGGGGGACCCAGAATGTGCCTTCTCTATCATGGCACATTCTGATCAATGCAATAGCTTCCCCCTGAAATCCGAAGGGCCCCAGCCCTCTTGATCTTTTAGACAGCCCAAGAAGACTTGGCTTTTCCCCAAAAGCATTAAGAACAAGATGCTAGTGGAGCTTAATATCAATACTTTTGTGCTGTAGGTGAGTTGTGCAGTGCTTTGGTTATTAAACCATGATTATTTTTACTTGTATGTTTTATTTACAATTTGGAGTTTCTCCCCTTGGGCATTGGTTGTTAGCTGCCCAGCAATATTAATGTAAGTCCATATTCATTTTCTGAATAAATAGCAATTAATTTTTAAAGCTGCTTTGCTATAACTGTTAAAATTGTCTTGTGAATTAGTTAGAATAGCACAAAGTCAAACCAAGAAGCTCCTCTTTATAGCCGTAATGTAGTTTACTCCTTCCACAATCTATAGGACCACCAGCTCACCAGTTCATGTAGGGTTTTTGCAAAACTTTCAATAAAATCTTCCCTACCAAGTATTTTTTAAAAAATAGCTACCTTCATCAAATATGTATTTGTACTTCATTCTTGAAAAAAAAGCTTAACCAGTAAAGGATGTTTGTTGTGGTTGTTGATGAGGGTGATTGTAATTTAAGTTGGCGGACTTTGTGTTGTATGGATTCTGTTTATAGGAGAGGAAAAGTAGAAGCCTGGTCCTGATACTTTGCCCTTCAAATACACCTCACATAGACTTATGTAAAATTAAACAGCGTTTTTGGATTCCCTTTGGAACTACGAGAGTATGCTACTGTCAGGCGTCCTGCCATTGGAACATGTAGGAAATGCAGTTTTGGCAGCAAGAACAGAGCATGATGTACAATTTAAAAAGAGATGGCTCTAATGGTTGCTCTCCTTCACATTGAAAGCAATCGTGACGAGAGTTGCTCCTGCCTTTCTGCATTCCTGACACTAAGATGTGGGCAATGCAGAACAGAATGTGCTTGCCAAAGGTTTAAGCTCCAATGGAATGGAAGTATCACTCAGAGAAAAATGCTGATGCCCGTCTAGCAAGAAGCAAGGAAACAAACTAAGTGCAAGGTAGCCATTTAGACAAAGTAAATCTGTCAGATGTTCACTTGAAAAACAACTCTGGATCTAGAATGAAAGGCTGCTCAGGAGGAACAGTGAGAACTGTGGCTTGGGAAATGGATTTCTATTGGTATGAAGGGTAAGATCTTGTAGGTCAAGCTCAACTTCTAGTGACTTGATGAATGTGTCTGTATAGTTTTCTTGGCAAAGCTATGGAAGTGATTTGCCACTACGTTCTTACAGGATGTTTTCTTTACTTCCCTGTCTGGTCCATAACCCTGACCTTCATTGGTGCTTTCCCATCTATTACATATTCTGTCCCTGTTTAATGTTTTTGAAATCAGACAAGATCATCTAGATGTTGCCACTTACTTGGATCTAGTGTAAAAGAGAATAAAGCATATCTGAACGTTTTCTCTGCAACCTGGGAGATGCAAGATAGGAGATTACTATTTTTAACAATAATTTCATAAACTCACCTTTAGCACTGCCCATTGGTATTGATTTAGGCCATTCCTGAATTTGGCCATTCTCAAGAAAATGTTCTTCCGTCCCTCTAATTTTTCTTATATCTTCAATTCAAACATATGTTTGCTATTTGGCTCCAAACATCAATTACACCAATACACCACAGCGCACATTTTTGTAGAGGAAGATGGAGATGAAAGATCAATTACAGCAAGTGGCACCAAACCAGTTATTATTTTCTCTTTGTTCTATAACATCTCCTGGTGAGTCTTGGAACCCTGAAATCTAAAATGATTCTGTTCTCTCAGCAACACTGCATAATGAGATGGAATTTGGGCTTCAGCAAATTTGTTCAGTTTTATGGAGTATTACATCAAAATGCTGCGGAATTAAATTCCACTATCTTGCCACAACCATCAAGCTGCTTTTCTCTGTGGTGCTAAGATGCGGAGACTGTGCTAACATGGTGAACAAAGAGGAGGAGGAGGAGGATGATAATGAAGGGGAAATAAAGAGAAGGGAGCCAGAAGAGAGAATGAAAGAGAGATGAAATGGCAGTGGAACCGGGACATGGATGGTTATGAGCAGCAACAGCCAGCTGTCTCTGGAGAGTCATGGCTCAACCCTGTCCTTCACTTTGAATTAAAGCAAAGGACAATTGTCAAGTGCTGACAATTGCAGAAAATGCAAATAATCTGGAAAAGCAAGTGAAAGTTACAAGCGTTCAGGGGGGAAATGCAATATAGCTTTAGAAAGCAATCATTGTTAGGGTTTTTTAAAAAAATCCAAACTCTACAGTTGGATGATGCCTTTATTAGGTCTAGCCAAAAAGATAACAAAGCAAGCTTTCCAGTTCTCCAGAATTCCCCATCAAACAAGAGGTGGACGTACAGAAAGGGAATTCCTAACCCATGATTTTGCTTATCCCACCATATCCATCAAAAATCCAGACTTTTTCCCCCTTGCACTTGCAGACACTCCCTTCCTGATCCCCTCCCCCCCCTCACACACACTCTCACAGAATGCCCAGTCCAAATAATTCATTCTCAGGCCAAACACTGTTTTCCTTCTTGCATAATTTTCAAAGGAATTCTGCTTTTCCCTCCCCTCCTCTCCACCTTCCCTGCCCCCCCCCCCGTGCTTCCTGCCACTTCTTCTCCTTCCCTCCATCTGTCTTCCCTTAAAAAGTTCTTCATGTACATTGGCAATTTCATGACCTATTTCTTACATTGAGGAATTATGCAACAAAATGATCTCCGTTCAATTCTCAGCTGTGTAAACATTTAACCAAGCAACAAGCCAAAAGCTATGAACAAAGGCTGTGAGAAAGCTGAGTGTTTGATGTGTGGGAAGTTATCATCCAGGCCTCTCCCAGAAAAATGAAATATCCTAGGAAATATTGAAAAGGCAGAATATTTCTCTGGATGTGAAAAGAAAGAAACATGCTTTAAAAGACAGAATAGTTGCCTGTAGCTTCCTGCCCATCCACACTTTGTCAATAGGCCATTGAGAAGGCCAGGCTAGCCCACTTTACATAATAAAGACTTCTCCACTACAGCTGTAGGGGGAAGGGATATTACTCAACTCTCCACAATGCATCTGAGAACTCATACCTGTATTCAAAACAGCCAAGAGAGTAGCCCCCTGCATGGCACCATGGGAGTCTGACAACCTATCAGAATACATTTCTTACACAAGAACAGGAAACAGAGAGGTGGGACTAAAAAGGGTATAAAAAGCCTAGCAAGCCCCTTCCTCACTCCTTCTCTTCTTCTCCACCTACATTGAAGCATGTGATCACCTTTTCTGTACAGGGCTCAAGCCATGTGGCCCTGTCCAACAATAAACCATCTTTCCAAGCAGCCTCCATGTCTCCAGTGTCTTCTTCCCCACTTGGAACTGAACCCAGAAGGACATTTCTTGCAACAGATGAAAGAGGACCACAGTTCTACCTTTTTATGGTCTCTCTTCTCTGGAGGGCAGCAAGAATCCAGCCAGCCCTGCTGGATTGCCTAGCTGTAGGAAAATGAAAAAGGGCTCTTCCTCCAGCCCCCAGAAACCAGAATGCTACACTCTCCCACAATCCTTAGAGCTCTTGATCAGCAGGGAGTCCTCGGAACACTTGGTGCTGTGAATGTCCTCAGCTTAAGGAAGGGACTATTAAGCTTTTTTAAGTTCCAATCATGCAAATCCCAGCAGTTTACAAGAAAGTAAAACAGACCTCAATTGGATGGGGTACTTTTAAAAAGAAGGGGAAAAAACCTTCCTTTCTCTCCCACTTGAATTTGGAGGTGAAGGGAGGTGGAAAGATAAAGCTTTCCCTGTCAGTCACATCCAGCTTTTGGGCATGGTGCTCATCTCCATTTCTTGGCCAAGGGAGCCAGTGTTGTCCGAAGACACTTCCATGGGCACATGGCCAGCACAAAATGTGGGCACCTTTCCACCGAAGTGGTACCTATTAGTCTAATTGCATTTGCATGCTTTCAAACTACTAGATGGGCAGGAGCTGAGATAAGGAGCGGGAGCTCACACTGTTGGGTGTCGAATCCAGGCTGTCAGCTGTCCAGTTGACAAGCTTGGCCCCTTTAACCGCTGAGCCGTCGCATGCCCTTTTCAAGAGAATGGCATGGATCAATCACACTTTTGAGCTTGTTATAAATTATGAGGTTTTCTCCAGTTTAAAGATACCTGACACATTCAGTTGTGGCCCCTCTGTCCCCAGGGCCTGCAAAAGCTGCCCCTTAAGCTTCCCTGTCCTCTAATGAAAGTGGTGCCTGCATTAGCCTGCCAGAGGCTTTCTAATCTAGCAAAAGCTGGGAGTTTAAGGAGGCTGGCACAGAGGAAATTCAAACAGGCACACTTTTCTAATTTCCATGACAACTGTAATAAGGTATTTGCTGGACTCAGGAGTGTGTGTGTGTGTGTGTGCATGTGTGTGTATGTGTGTGTGCAGAGGGGGATCTTTTCACACCGAGTGAGCTTGTCCTCATTTGCAAACTGAAGCTGGAGCTTCTGGAGAGCTATATTGGGAAAGAAATGGTATGTTTATTTGTAGATATTTTGGACTGGAGCATCAACTCATGCTAATAGGATGCCCTACATTGTTTAAAGATGCAGTTTGCATGTGATCTGCTTCTCTTTAGAATGGCATTGCTCTGCTCTATATGCCTACACATATACACTTATGACTATACTATTGTTTACTGTATGGTAGACTGGAGAAATGGCACTGTAGGGGATTCATTGCTTGCAAGCATTCCTTTAACTTCCAACTCATCTAACTGGAGCATAGTAAGCAATGTATAATAAATTCTGAGATAATCATAATGAAATTTAAGTATGTGGATCAAACTGATCACAAAACAGACAATAACTATGAATACAAAGGAGGACGTTTCACATGCTTTATAAAATAAAACCGTTTCAGATCCAAAGACAGCATATGGGGAATCCAGCTGCCTACTTATTGTCTTTGCTTTAGGGGGCACTTAAGCCCAAGTAAATGATAGTGCCTGCTATATTACTGGACTCACTGATGCTGTGGCAGAAACAAGGAAGGAAAGGAACTAACCCCCGATGTATTCCATCATAATGTATGCTGACTGAGCTCAGTTTGCAAGTAATGATCTAGGAACTAAGAAGTAATAACTAGCTTCAACATTATTATACTAATATTCTGGGGAAAGTCAGATTCATCCATTCAGGTGGTCTCTGGAAGGCATAATCCAGGCTATGATGGCCTATCATCAAACACTTAGAGATGGCTCAGATAACTGAGTCATGGCTCAAGTGGTGGAATTGGAAGGTGGAAAGTCGTCAGTGATCCCAAGCAAGTTAATTCAAAGGATAAATTACTCTAACCACCCTTATGCATATAACATATCTATGCATGTAGAGTCAGTTTGATGTCGTCGTTAAGGCATCAGGCTAGAAACGGGGAGATCATGTGTTCAAGTTCTGCACAAAGCTAGCTGGGTGACTTTGGGCCTGTCACCCTCTCCCAGTCATAGGAAGGAACTGCAAGGATTACTTCAGGCAGTTTCCAGGAGTTAACATTGACTCAACATTGACTCAAAGGCAGCCCCATAAAAAAAAATGTTTGCATACTGATCCCGCAGTAATGTAGGCAGCTTAGCGTCTATCATTGCCTTGAGACTTATTCTTTTGTGTCTATGTTTATTGGTTTTATTGTTGATACTGCAATTGATTGGTCTGTAAGCAGATCTGAGTGCAGTTTTTCTCTTCTATTTATAGAAAAGCAGGACAAAAAGCAGGGATTACTAATATACACCTAAAAAAGGAAGAATACTTTGCAGGTGCTTAACAGTTGACACCAGTTACTAATTTCCAATTAAAAGTCTGTTTTTGACATTCAACTCTGAGATACATTTAGTTCTGGACCTCTCTTATGTAGGGTGCCTCTGGGCTTGGTTGTCTCAAGCTCCTATTTAGCATCTACATAAAGCAACTGAGTGAAGTCATTTGTGACATGAGGTAAGATATCATCAGTAAGGTGATGACACCCAATTGTACATCTCCACCTCAGGCCAGGCAAGTGAGGCTGTTCAGGTGCTTAGGCAAAGCAAATATCTGGATGGTGAAGAACCAGCTTCAACTCAATCCTAGGAAGATGGAATGGCTCTGGGTTTTAGAGCCAGAGTAGCAGATATGGCTAGGGAAGTTTTTTTGAAGATCTATATGGTACACTGGTTGTGCCCATTCCTGGATTGTTCAGTGACTTCCTGATTGAACTCCTGCAATGCACTATACATTGAAGACTAGCTGAAAGCTTCAGTTGGTCCAGAATGCAGCAGACTGTTCAATTCTGGGTGCTCCAGATGTTGCCTATGTTACACTGCTTCTCCATGAGTTAAAGACTCCCAGTTTCCTTCCTGACGCAATTCAAGGTGTTGGTTATCATCCTTAAAGTCGTAAATCACAAGGGGCCAGGATATTTGCCTCCCTCCCTCTCTCTCTCTCTCTCTCTCTCTCTCTCTCTTTCTCTCTCTCTCTCTCTCCTCCCTCTCCCTCTCCCTCTCTCCCCCCTCCCTCTCATTTATCTGCCCATTCCTGATCACATAGATTAAACATGGTCTAGGTCCCCACTATTAAACAATGTCATCTGGTGGACCTAGAAAGTGTGCCTTCTTTGGAGGAATACCTGCCAGGGGTGGGATTCTACCAGTTCAGACAGGTTCAGGCAAACCGGTAGCTCCGACTATCAGCTGGGAGCGAACCGTTTCACTCTGACTTTCAGCTGGGCCCACCTGTCTGCTCCTGTGCTATACTCACCTATATTCCCTTTTCTGAAGCCCAGCTGATAGGCATGGCAGAGTGGATTGCCATGCCTCACCTGTTTTCCTCGCCAGCAGTAATGCAGAAGGTGATTTCTGCACGTGTGTGCAAAGCACCCACTCAGCGAACCGGTTGTTAAACTGGTAGGATCCCACCCCTGCCCTGCCCTATGGAATAGCTCTCCCCTGAGATCTGGGGGTTCCTTATTCTTTTAGCCTCCTGGAAAACTATGAAGACATGGCTCTTCCCCCAGGTCATCACTGCCCAATATGGGAGTTGTCATGCACAACAACACTTGTATAGTTAATATATGATACCTATGGCACCTTATTTGGAGTATTTGGTGTGTTTTTAAATGAAATCTGGAAATCTGGATTTTATTTTTCACATATTTATCACAATTTGAATGTTGTTATCCACCTGAAGTTATATTCTTTTACATGAGTAGCCATATAAATCTAAGAAATGAATAAAACCTGTCATGCACTTTTCCCCATTGGGTTACATTACAACTCTGTGCTTTTGTGGATTGTGAGATTAATATATTTTATTTGGAGAATGCTAGTTTGGGGTAAAATATCATGCACAATTTACAACTGCAATACAAAAAACACTTTTTGTTCTACTGTAGATTAGCCTGCCTGAATATTAAACTCTTGCATCTTTGGTGCATTTCTAATTGAGTGCACACCAAAATACAGAGGTTTTTCAGCTCTCAGGTAATAGAATTTCTGCCAAGAACATATTAATCAAATGCAATACTATTAATTTTTGAGAAATCATCATCATTACCATAATCATCAATCATCTTATGTTTTACAATGAGTTGGGTGCTTGTGATACATTATGGGTTTTGTTTTGCTATTGTTCTTATGTTGTCCCATTTTGTTTGAAGTGATATATAATTATAAGTAATTCCATTTTATTAAAAAAATATAATCTAGCCACCTCCACCCCCACCCCCATAACTAGTCTTTAAGGTAGGAAAGACCGGACGATGTTTTTGGATCCTTTATCAGTCATAAGCAGGACCCTTCCGGATTCTTCATCAGACATAAGCACAACCCTTCCTTGGATTCATGAGCTGTGAAATAGGAAAACTGTTCCTTATTGTGTTCAAGTCCAACTACTCTTCTGTGTAGCCCAGCACTGATTAACTTGACTGAGGTTTTCTAAGGTAAAAGAGACTTCCTAGAACTGCTGGAAAGAGATTTTTTAAATGTAATCTGCTACAGTACTTTTCACAATATCCTGCTTTGTAACTAAACCTGTATGCATATGTAATTGAAATAATTGCATATTCATTCAGTATTAGCCTTTTCCTCCATTTCCTTCCCTTCCCTTTGCAGTATCCCTGCCGTTGGTTCTAAATTGTGAGCCCTCTGTGCTGGGGATGGATCCCTCTTTACTGTATAAATGACTTTCATTGCTTGGATTATCCCTTTGCAGTTCCTAGAGCATTCCCAGAATACCTAGAACCTACGTGGAGTGGTGACAATGAAAAGCCAAGCCTTTTCATATATGTTTTGTTAGGTTGAAGCAGGGTTGTGGTTTTTTTAATTGGATTCCTGAAAATTCCAATGACAAACCTTGAAATTTGTGCAGAAATATATGAGATATAGCTTGAGAATTTCATATTGGACAGATAGAATCTACAGTCTAAATAGGGTTTGTTCTGTATTTTACAGCTATGTGGTGTCTGAAGCTCAGCATGGTCTAAATACTTCATCCATATTTGGACAGAATCAAAATCATGCTCCTGATTTAGATTATATAGCTTTTGGACAAAAGAATATCTCATACACATCTATTTCAGGACACACTGCAACACTGATGGTGGCATTTCAATGTGTAGACGAGGGGTGTCAAACTGGCAGTCCGTGGGCCACACTCACACTCAGGCCATGCCCATCTCAGCTCTGTGAATGGGAAAAATGTTGCAAAGCATCACATGGCGACAATGTGACACCGTGAGTTTGACACCAGTGGTGTAGACAGTTTGAAGGGTTTGAGATTTGTCATCAACATGAGCAAGTCCATTAACAGACACGTGTAACTGCTCCAGACACAAGAAGCTTAATCTCATCCAGGTCAAAAGAACCATGAAACTGGATGATCTATGTACTACTCTTCTGTCTTGGTCTGTAGAAAGTGGGCCTGTTTTTTGCAGTAATGCAAAAACTTTGGCATATATTATCACATTTTCAGATTTTTTACTTTGATGTACCATATAAAATCCTCGGAGTTAATGCAACTGTGTGGCATATGGCTCTCTTGCCAGAAAAATGGCAAAAAAGAAGAGAAAAAACAAGGATATGTGGAAGAAGAAATATACCATGAGATGATAAAACATGAAATCATTCCATATCAGTAATCTCTGAGTCACCTACAATAATACAACAGTAAGCTTTTATTATGAGATAATTAATATAGTGAGATAGTCATCCCATCAACCTTCAACCAAATGCTGCTCTTATTGGTGTGTGAACTATTCTAGGGAATTTGTATGACTTTAATAGCAAGAAGCAGATTGCTTTATTATCATCCTTCTTACCTAGAAAAAAATAAGTCAACTTATTTATATTTTATTAATAAGAACTGGAAGAGGATATGGATATGTAAGTGGAACAATGGGCTGGGGGATTTAATTCCATGGAGAGAAACTACCATGAAATTATTTTTTTAATCTATAAAAATCTCAAATAAAAAAATCAAAGCACTTCATCAATTGGACTATATTAGATCTATCTGAACTGTCCTTTGCCAAGAATAAAAAGAACAATAAACAAGCATTAATTCATTTTACCTGTCTTTAAGACCTAAATTACTGAGAAAAAGTGATGCATAGAAAGGAAATAGAATTTACAAGGAAGCTAAACCTCAGCCCACTGCCTTCTGAGTACCTTGTCATTAAGAAAAATGATATTTGCAAGAGAGAGATCTGTTGGGGATGCTTGGCTGGCAATTAACCAGGATCCATTAGCCAATGAATTTTGTCAATAATTTCAGGATCTTCTAATCAGAATCATTTTTTTTAAAAAAAAAAACAACTTTCTAAAGCATGTGCAATGCTGCACCATTTTTCCTCTTTCTAAACTAGATATCTGCCCAATTACTGACAACTAAAATTATAAATTTAGGAGACAAAAATCAGTTAGCTTTTGGATATAAGCCACACATCTTCTTTTATCTATGACTAGTACAGGGATGGCAAACCTTTTCAGCACTGAGTGCCAAAAACGGAGCCCTACACTCTCGTCTGAGCCGCAACCAGGAAGAGGAGCTGCCCAGGGGGCATGCACATGCTGGAAAATGATATTCCCATTTCCAGCATGTCCATGCATGCCAGGCAGCAAGTCTTCCAGTTACTGCTGCACATGCACACATGCTGATCAGCTAGCCAGCGCACATGCTCACTCCAGAAAACAAAAGACCAGCTCTTCCGGTTTCCGGCACTGCTGCACATACAAAGGCCAGCTGATCACTGCACATGCATGCATGCCAGAAACCCGGAAGAGGAATGGGTGACGCCATGTGTGCCAGGCAACATTGCTCCATGTGCCACTTTGGGCACATATGCCAGAGATTCAGTATGACACAGAAGAAGTGTACAAACTTTTCAGTTTATGTTATTGTAGTTGATCTTAATTAAAATATTGCCCAATTGTAGTTTCTTACTATATTTCTGATGAGTTAACATTTGTGCTATTATTTTTTTATTTCCATAGAAGAAATGAGCTCCTTTTCAACATCTTGAAGATTTGTTTAGTCCCTGAAGTGACATACTCTTACTGTATAAATTGCTTGAAAAAGAAACTGTGGTCTGCATGTATCCACCAGTCTTTTTTGGTCTCTATGTTTGGGGGGGGGGATTGTAGCCCCATGGGCACAGCACACTAGCATAATACCATAATACTATTTATGCTGTGCTCTTGGGGGTCACAAAATCCCCACAACATTATAGTACACCATTATAACAGGATCAGAGATGAATAAAAAGATACCTCAGCACAGGATGCTTGGAACTGTGGGCTTATAAAATCCTCAGCACCTGGAACTCCATTCAGCCCCAATGCTTAACCCCTAAATTATTCAGACAGTTATTCTTTGTGAATGGGCCCAACTTTGAGTAAATAACAGAATTATTATCAGGATGAAAACTGTGGGAGAGAAAATGTGACAAAAGGTGATATTGCCTTGATCTCCTTGGTTAAGAATATGGTAACCGAATAATGATTAGAGAGCTGATCTACCAGTGAAAGTGAATATAATGTGCAGGGAAAAATCATACAGGATAACTATCCTGAGGAAACAGACTCAAGATAATAATTTCCCACATAGAAAGAGCTCCGACGGTATAGGCCTAAGGTTCTCATAAAGCTGCTTGTGTACAAAACAGTTGTGCAGACATTTTTGACAAGAGTCCTTAAATTTCCCCCTTTATTTTTTATGTTTTCTTGTCAAGGTTTAAAGATGTCCTCATCTCCAGGACAAGTTATTTCCTAATTCAAAGCTCTCCTTGTCTGTTAAAAAATATTCAACAGATGGCAGGTTTTTGGCCTATTGCTCCTGTTCTCCCATAAGAGGGCCTATGGATTAGCTGAAGAAAACAAATACTATACTCATATCAATTGGGAACATTCAATCAATGGGAATGGTACCATCAATGGGAATGGTCTTTTCTGAAATATGAAAAAGTACAAACATTATGGAGGGACACTGTGCAAGAGCTACTAATTGGGACAGGAAAGGTGATCTCTGTCTCTGTCTCCAGAACCCTCCTTGGTGGTGGTGGTGGTGGTGGTGGTGGTGGTAGCTTTAAATTAAATAAATTATGCAGTTATTTCATATCAATGTGATCACTTCAGCCACATCTAGAAGGCTTTACATTACCGAACTGTGATTAGCCCTGGACATTTCAGCACCATGGACAGAGGCAGCAGTCTCTGTCATTAAGATTGTGATATTTATTGAGCAAGCAGTATGAATGGCATTTCCAAGGAGGGAAAGTAGGCTAGCAGGTTGCCCAGAGGGCACCCAAAGGTAAAAAAAACAAAAACTTTTGGTTAGAATTGCATTTCCTGCCTAGTGAGAGCACCATGGGCATGTCAGGCACAGTAGGCCTGCAAAGTTGGGGGTGGCAGAACCATCTAACCCAAAAGACTGCAGATAGTTTCAGCACTCAGAAATACATTTCCCAGCCCTATAGGGGGAATGCCACACTTGTTCCTAATCTAAATCCCTGCCTACTCTTTGTCCCCAAAGTTGCTTTCATGACTGCTTTGTATGACATGCAGCTTGGCCTATTTTAGTTGTGTCGGCATTATCCCATATAATCCCTTACATTATCCTATACAATACAGGAATTCTGGAAGTTGTCATTCCAATATATATTAAGAAAATGAGGCTAGAGGAAATTAATGTAATCTGAGCTTTTAAAAGGGAAGAAGGCCGGTTCAAATGAGGACAATAATTGACAATAAGCAACATGGCACCCTTCAGATGATTTGAACTACAGTTTCAACAATCTTATATCATGTGGCTGGAGCTGAGTGTAGCCACAATGCCAAAATGCTTATAATAATTGAGGTGGCTATCTGACTATTAATGGGGGGGGGTCCCTTCTTTTTCTGGAATTATCTAAAATTGGGATTTTCTATAATCCATGCAGCAATTCAAGTCCACTAAGATTCCAGTAATCATATGGTAAAAATATGCCTTCTCCCAGTGTTGGTACTGCCAGAAACTTACCATCCAAAAGAGCTGTCAGCATTGTAGAAGAAACAAAGACAAAGAGGACAAAGAAGAGGTTAAGTTTCAGTGCTACAATTTAAATAGGGCAAGTATCTTCAAAATAGTTTGTTGATATTTTGCAATGTTTGCTACATATGAAAACACCAAGATGTCTGTCTTGTGGCCCCCTTAGGAACTATAATGCAAGTTTTCATTAATCTACAGTTCCTTTTCTCTGTTGCCATAATACACTTCTTTTTTTCTGATGATAATAAAAAGCCTTTATTGGGATTGTGTGTGCTATGCATGGGTTTTTGAATTTTATGCTACCCCCATAGAAATATTATGGTTGAAAATAAGAAAGAATTAAATTGTACAGGTAGTTAACTACAAAATTATAAACAAGACAGCATTGCTAGGTTTTGAACTAGCTCAGGGCTGCATTTTCCCTTCTGCCTATGGTGCCTGGACTAGTGCTGGGCTAGAAGATCAGAAATCTGAATTCAATTTTGCCATCAGCTGTGATGCTGGCTGATACAAGCTGCCTTGCAGGCCCATTATGAGCTGAACATGTTTGCCTGATCTCCTTCAAGAAAGGGCAGAATATAAGAATCATAAACAGTATAAATAGCACAGAAGTGATCAAAAATATCCTTTTGAGCTGCAGGGCAACTGGCAGGGAGCTAAAGCAGAACAGCTGCTGAGTCAGGGCCTTCCAATTTGCTATGGCATAACCTTGAGTGAGAGATACCCCTCAACCAGCTAATCACAGAGCCTATGATACCAATATTTGAGCTGAGATTCAGTATCTTTATGTACCATCACATATGGAGGGGAAAATCTGAGAATTAGACCTATGAATAAAGCAAGCGTTTTGTGTTAATATATACCGGTAGATATATTTCAAGGCCAGTTGTCCTATTCACTGTATTACATTGGTTGAGATAATGGAAGGAGTTCAGAAGTGCAAAGACTGGATCAACTATTCATTGCTAGTAGTTCTGCAGATAAAATCCATTGCATCTCAAGGATCTTCCCTTCTAACAGTTTCAGACATCAACTACCTCTCTAGGATGAGTAGAAATATATAGCTGAGTGTTATACAAATATTGATTTATCCCAATTTAATAAATGACCTCTCCCAGCATCTTCACCCAGATATTAAATAGCATGAACTAAGACCTACAGTGTCCGATATTGGAAGGGTTCAGTGCTGTTTCCCTATAGCTACTGACTAGAACCATCATTCAAGTGATGAGCTAAACCAATGTGACCTAGTGATTCCTCTTCCCAATCCTTGCAGGCAGAAAGAAATAATATTCAAGACATTAAAAGTCACCACGAGGTCCAAAAGGAACAGGAGGGATGAATTTCTCCAAATCAAAGTCCTGGTGAAGGTCATTTCTAGAGTAACCAGTGTTGTTTCTGTCCCATGGTTGAACCATAATTCTGATAATGTTTTAGAAAGAGATAGATGTTAAGTTAGGGGCAATGATTGGACAAGGCCTGGGAAGTACAAACAAGGTTAGCAGGAATGTCAAAGCAAATAGAAATAAGAAATCAAAGATCCGTGGACAAAAATCAAAGCATGTTCAGATATAGTATCCATTCATATGGCCTAGTTTGGTTCTCACAACATTCAATCTGAAGGCTCTTGAACCAGTTTGGAGATTGTTATATAGTTAAAAATTCTATTGAGGGATAGGTGATACATGATTGATCATGATCTAACAAAATGAAATTCAACATAGATAAACGGTTCTACACTTAGGTATGAAAAACCAACTGTATGGGTATAGATTCCGACAGGCCTGGGGCTAAAGAGTGTTGCCCCTGTCTCGAATGGTATGACTGTTGTGTATTTTAAATTATGTATTGTTACGCTTTGTTTTTTAATTTTTTTGTCTGTATCCCCCTTCCCTGGTTTGAGTTATGAGCCGCCCTGAGTCCCCTTCGGGGGAAAAGGGCAGCATATAAATACAATAAACTGAACTGAACTGAACTGATTAGGTGAAACTTAGCTTAATGCTAGTAACTGCGAGAGGGATCTTGGAGTCCTAATGGACAATCACATAAATATGAGCCAACAGTGTCCGGCAGCAGCCAAAAAGGCCAATGCAATCCTAGGCTGCATTAATAGAGAGATAGAATCGAGATCACATGACGTTCTAGTACTGCTTTACAAAGCCTTAGTAAGATCACTTGGAATACTGCACCCAGTTCTCATCACCACAATACAAAAAAGATGTTGAGACTCTCAGAAGAGTGCAGAGAAGAGCATGTACTTTGGAAAAATGATTAGGGAACTGGAGATAAAACATATGAAGACTGGTTACAGGAACTGAGTATGTCTAGTAGTCTAATGAAAAGAAGGAACAGGTAGAACATGATAGCAGTGTTGCAATATTTGAGAGGCTCCTACAAAGATAAGGGGGGGGGTCAAACTATTTTCAAAAGTACCATAAGGAAAGACAAGAAACAATGGATGGAAACTAACCAAAGAGAGAAGCAACCTAGAACTAAGGAGAAATTTCCTAACAGTGAAAGCAATTAACCAATGGGTGCTCCATCAACGGAGGCCTTCAAAAACCTGGACTGGACAACCATTTTTCTGAAATGATATGGGGTCTCCAGTTTGAGCAGAGGGCTGGACTAGAAGACTTCTAAGGTCCCTTCCAACTTTCATATTCTATGTTCTATAACGGCATGAAAGTGCCAGCCAAGTGAGTGTCAGGATTCGCTTTGCAAATCAATAGATTCTGAGTCCTGAACTGGACTCAACAACAATCTAGTATAAAGTTATTTCTTGGTTTTCTTTTGCCCTAGTCTGCTTGTAAGTCCTGTCCTATTAATAGTTCTTCTAGGATGCCAGAATTACAGTGATATCTTTTAATTAAGACATGTAGATTCCATCTTCATCCAGAACACCTTTTCAAATAGCTCCATTTAATATTGAGCCACTTTCGTAGCCTCCTGTAGACTACCTAAAACATTTTTTTTAAAAGCTATCTCATTGATGTTGGTAATTTAAAGATTGCTAAGCTCTGCTAAAAATTATGTGGTCCCTCCATAAAACTGGACAAACGATATGTTCTGTGAGCAAGTCTTTCCATTCATCAGAGGTATTGCTGCAGTTGTTATGTCCTTCAGCAATGGCTTTCGTTTCAGTGCAATAATAATATATAGTGTATGACCAGAGAGACACAAAAGCTAAAGGTGATTGCTTCCCCAATAGAAAGTTACCCAGTGCCACCTGATGGTTAGATTTTAGTATAGCACTATAATCACGCATAGAAGAAACCTTGAACTTTGGAAGATGATTCTTTTTTTGTTATTATTGTTACAAGGTAGGAATGATTATTAAAGATCTCATCCAGTGGAAATATTTTCTGCCTCTGCTTAATCATGAGTCAGGTTACATCAGTGCACAGTTCAAAATTATTCTTTGGCCAGGCCGGTTATTCTGATTAAAAAATTGTAGCTATAATATAATATTTGCAGGCTATGGAGCAGGATTTCAACGCCATTTGCCAGGTTTGCATCTCTTAAAACAGGTGATACAAAGAACTAGGGACAAGTGGATTAACTACATAATTGGTGACCACATGCACCTGCCTCTTAGCACAGCTGAAGGCACCTGGTGGCAAGCCTCTAAGCACTAATGGCTCCCGGTCATCTGTCCACCTTTACATTCTAGCTTTAAATAGAAATAGGCATGCAGATTCCACTTAGAAGAGGCTTTCTCCATTTGCTTTGAGTGGGGAAAAAAGTCTGGAGAATATCATATTCTATTCTAGGATAGGCATGGTATACAGATAAGTCCTCTACTTATGACCACAATTGAGCCCAAAATTTATGTTGCTAAGGGGGAAATTTGTGAAGTGAGTTTTGCCCCTTTTCCGACCTTTTCTTGCTACATTTGCTAATGGAATCACTACAGTTGTTAAATTAGTAACATGGTTGTTAAGTGAATCGGACTTCCCCCATTGACTTTCCTTGTAAGAGGGTCGCAAAAGGGGATTGCATGATCCCGGGACACTGCAGCCATCATAAATGTGTGTCAGCTGTCAAGCATCTGAATGTAAATCACATGATTATGGGGAGTCTGCAATGCTCATAAATGTGAAAAATGATCATAATTCACTTTTTCCAGTGCCGTTCCAACTTCGAACAATCACTAAGTGAACTGTTGTAACACAAGGACTACCTGTATACAGTGGCAAAAAATAAGAGTGACCATTAGATGACAGCAAATGTATATCAAAAACTAAGTCTTTACCACCATCTAATGCACAGGTGTCAAACTGGCCATGTCATGTGACTTTTCGTGATGTTTTTTCCCTTCGCAGAGCTGGGGTGAGCGTGGCCTGTGTGTGACATATACAGCCTGTGGGCTGCCAGTTTGACACCCCTGCTCTAATGTTTCCTCTAGGTTTTTACAGTCCCGATATAGTATCCCTACCAGGGGTTGGTTCTTACCGGCGTTTATATCAGTTCGTTTCGCGCGTGCGCAGTTCACTGTAAATTGTTCTGCGCATGCATGAAGACCATGAAAAACTAATAAAAGACATGGCAGCAATGGCAGCAAGGCCAGGGAACCTGTTCGGGGGTGTGGCCAGCCTGGGTTGCTGACAGTTCTGCAACCCGGATTGCCACTACCGCTTTGCCGGAACCGGTGCAAACCGGTAGAAACCCACCCCTACCTTAGAAGATCAGCAGGTCAGCGGTTCAAATCTCACCGGCTCAGGGTTGACTCAGCCTTCCATCCTTCCGAGGTGGGTAAAATGAGGACCCAGATTGTTGGGGGCAATATGCTGACTCTCTGTAAACCGCTTAGAGAGGCCTGAAAGGCCTATGAAGCGGTATATAAGTCTACTGCTAAAAAAGAAGAAGGTTCTGGGTTTAGGTTTTTACACTACTCAAGGCTAATATAGCATATAACATAGTTCTAGTGAAATTTCTGGGCTCATCTTCACCAACCACATGCTTGTAAGTCTAACCATCTCCATATCACAGACATTGGCAAATCTATAATAATTGGCTGCTTTTTTGTTGTTGTTGTTGTTTCCACGCATTTTCAGAATGCAAATGGGAACATGTATCATGCTAGACATAGTTGCATAGAGGCCTAAACAGAAGGAAAGTTTTTGGCCAATTTTCCAGCTACACCTACCTCCAGCCCTTTAAACTTTCTTGGTTCTATTCTGTAGTCCAATCTCTATGCATGGGCCTTTGAACTTTTGTTTGTGTAATATAGGCTAAAGATTAGATACCTTGATATTTTATTGCTAATAAGCACAAAAAAATCCATTATCAGTTGTTTTTCTTACCAAGCAAGATCAAGGTTCTCCTACTAAAGGATACGATTATCATACATTAACAGGATTTCATTCCTTCAGTCCTTTGGTTGAGAGATTATAGGTGACGATAGAAAAAAGATGGCTGATGATTATCGCTGCATATCATGTCAGATTGAAATTTCACTGGTTTATCATCCCTTGTTGTAATGACTAAGAGTTTAACAGGCTACTAGATCTGGAATGCACAAATCTAGATGGCCATCAGGTAAAGAGCTATTGGATGTATCTCATTGCTTCCATCTCCTGGTTACAACTCAATTTTCTGAACTTATTTTCATGGCTCTTCTAAGTTCCTTCAACTTTTTCCATGATTACCAGAAATTACATCTAATTCTTCTGCTCAGTAATGCAACCTTGACTCCCCGCTTGAAAGATTGCCTTTGTTGTTATGTGCACAAGGTGTTTAACTGTCTTTCGACTTTGTAGCAGATGGTTGAGCTCATAGAGTGAAGGCTGGTCTCAAATCTCTTCCAGGATCCTTCTGGGTCTTCATACAATAATCCCGCCTCCTACTTGAATACTTCCTGCTGTTGCCACCTATTTTTAGGGGACACTTCACCTGATGTGTCCGAGTCTAAATGTATGAGAGGGGTAATATTCTCACAGCTTATGCTACTTTTACAAGGATTGATAAAAAGTAAAAATGCAAAACTTGAAACAATTTCAAATATCATATAGGCACCAAACAGCATAGAGTCACATTACTAGATGTCTCAGCTCTTCTTTGAGAATGTAAACCAATGTTTCAAGAAATGAATAAAAGCAAAAATTATTTTTCAAAAGAGAAAACAGAAAACCCTGTGTTCTTTAAATTTGAAATGCATCCTTTAGTTTTCTACCACACAGCAACTCATAAAAGCTTAAATTCAAACTAGTTCGGGGCAATTGCTGACTAAATGTTTTACCCATTTCTACAGAAATAGCTGTTTTTCAAGCACAAATTCCTCTTTCAATTTCCTGAACACTCCAACTTCTTGGCAGGTTGCAAACTTCAATTAGGGACATTTAGATAGATATCAATCCCAATGTAATCTAGTAACTTCTGTCCTACTTTTAAAAGGATCAAACTTTTTTTATCACCAGCTCATTTATGGCTGGGGTATCTGACTCTCTGTTTATGTGACAAAGCGTGACAGAATGGCTGGCAAGGAAGCTACCTCTCTCCAAAACGGTAACTGATTCATATCTATGGCAGTTGCAGTGTCCTGAGGTTATCTGATCACCTTTTGTAACTCTTCTGACAAAGCAAGGTCAATGGGAAAGCCAGACTAATAACTGTGTTACTAACTTAACAACTGCAGTGATTCTTTAACAACTGTGGCAAGAAAGGTTGCAACATGGGGCTAAACTCACTTAACAACTATCACACTTAGCAACAAAAGATTGGGCTCAATTATGGTCGTGAGTTGAGGTCTACCTCAGAGATGGTATTCAGAAGGTTCCAAGCATCTGGAGAACCAGTAGCAAAAATTTTGAGTAGTTGGGCGAACCGGCAAATACCACTTCTGACTGCCCCCCCCCCATCTATTCTCTGCCTCCCGAGTCCCAGCTGATCGGGAGGAAATGCGGATTTTGCAGTAATCTTTCCCTGGAGTGGTGAGGGAATGGAGATTTTACAGAGTCCTTCCCCTGCCACCCCCACCAAGCCACACCTCGCCCACCAAGCCATGCCCTATACTTTAAATGCACTTAAAATATGTTCCACAACCCCTAGCAATTCTTGTTTCTTGTCTTGCCTTCTTCAAAGGGTAGATATCCCCCAACAACAGCCCCCTTAATCACTTGATAGTGAGATGGCAGCATATAAATGTAATAAATACGGACATCTGATCAAATCAATCAGCTGCTCAGTAGAAAAAGTAAGCAGAATTCCCTCAGCCCCAGAGACTGGATCTTTTTGCAGCTGAAGATTAGATGCACATAGACGGGCTCATCAAAGCCTTGTAGGTGGGTAAGACAGCCACTTTACAGAAGTAACACCTTTAGCTCTAAACGAGAGGCAATATAAAGTAGCAGCTGTTTAACTGGTTGGTTTAGGTACCTTTAGAGAAACATGAGTGAGAAATAAATAAATCATATCAGTAGACCATAAGAAATATGAAAGTAAAGACTTGTCAGTTGTGTTGGCATGATCATTTATGCATTAACTGCGTACTCAATTCATTCCATTTCCTAGGCCTGTACAACAGGCTGAACTACAAACCAACCCCTCTGGTTAGGCCAATGATATGCTAGCTAAAATGAGATTACCTGGTTTATCTGGTATCATGTGAACAAAGCTATTGAAATGAATTGCAAAGAACTAGGCAAAAATATAGTTCCTATTCATTTTAGTGGGCACATGCTGGAGACATTTCTGATACTTCATTAAAGGTAGTCCCCAGGTTAAGAATGCCTGACATAGACAACTACTTCTTACAAACAGGTTACCTATTACTAAAATGGCAATTAGCATTTTCCTTCTTCAAGCTGACAAACCGCTGAAGCTACACAATGTTTTCGGGGAACCTCTGAAGCTACAACTTTTTAATATACTCTTTTCAGCAGTTTTCAGCAGTTTAGGAAAATATTTGTGGCTTTGGTGATTAGTCAGCTCAAGAAAGGAGAATGTTATCCACTATTTCTAGTACTAGGCCGCCTAGTAAATGCAGGTTTCAACTTTCATACAAATTTGATTAAAGATAGACTCAGGTAAGTTCCAGTCAGCACTACTGCCAGTTTGCTCGTGAGCACGCTTTGAGCATGCATGTGCATGCACAGTTCAATCAAAATTCTTCTGCAGCTGTTCTGGGGCGTGGCAGGCCTGGGTCGCTGCTGGTTCCAGTGACCCAGGCTGCCATACTACTACCGGTTCAAATGAACCAATCCAAACCGGTAGGAACTCACCACTGATTCAGGTACAGAATGCATCCTTAATCCGGGGACTGCTATAATGAAGAGAATGCATTTTCTACTGCAATTGCTAAAATGACTTGGGCTTCAAACCTATATGATAAAAATTGTATCCTTGAAGAAACACTCATATTTCTTGGTTTGCTTTTACTGTCATTTGGAAATCAAAAGACAGAAACATCCCAAAAGATGTAACAAAAGAGTTTGTGAAGCAAAAACACACTAACTTTGGTAGTTTGATATTTTTCTGTTCTATAAATTACCCTGGTGGTTTTTTTCTTCTACTCATTTTTATGACTATAAATGCTGATGCCAATTTACCTGCCCTAGATGTTAATATTTAAGGGGTTCAATATATGTTTGTTATTATTAATCCAGGTTCAATTTTATGCTGATTAGGATTGACCTAAGAGACAGGAGTGTACTGCTGAATTATTTTATTACCTTCTCATGTGTACCTAGGTGAATACTTGTTTTGTTGTAGACACTGGTCTAACCAATCTGGTCTAGTACAGAGGCCACTAGGAATAAGGTTGATGCTAAATAGAGAGAACAATTCTGAATAAATTCAACTAATACATTCCCTCATATAATTCCATGTTTTTCTCAAGGTGAGTATACAGTGATAAGTCAGCTTCTTGGAGTTTAACTAGATTGCCATTTTTATTGTTGAACTTTGTAGCCAAGTGTCGATTAGCTCAAGAAACCTAGGATCTTGCAAAGATGGCTGAATATGGTTCCTATAGGACCATAGGGAACATCACACAGCAATACCAGGAAATATTTATCGCCTCTGCTTTAGGTTGTACACCAAATCACCCAGAGACTCTCTCCTCAAGGAGAAGTTAAAGTTTATAAGAAATACGAAAGTACTACACTTTAGGCATTCTTTCTCTTTCTCTCTTCTTGGAATTTGTTCATATGTGAGATGAACATCTTCCTGGAATGTGCTTCTTTGCTACCCTGCCTCATGTTCTTACTGATGGAATTTGGAACTGTTGGTCCCATGCTCTTTGGGGGATAAAAGGTTGATTTATTTTACACTTCAATCTAAATAACATCCCATTAAGTCAAAGTGATGGATGGGTGGGTGGGTGGGTGGGTGAGTGGATGGTTTGGGTGCGTGGGTGGATGGTTTGGGTGGGTGATGAAGAGGGGGAGAGAGATTATAGAAAGAATCAATTCTCTGTGACAGACAACCATTTTGGAGGAGCGTTCCTTGCTGCAGATTTTTGAAGATCACATGTCATGCAGATGGACTTAGGAAGTATAGAGAAAGGATTTGAATGCTGACCACTCTGAGTCTTGTAATTCCTGATGCTGTTGTCAGACTGGTTGTGCACTTACTTAACCTTCACCAAACAATGATTTCCCAAATCTATTGGACTACAAATTTCCATCACTCCAGTTCAGCAGGTCCCATGTACCAAAGGGACCTAGACAAGGATAGGATGACATCAAGTTGATTCTGGCGATTAGCAAGGGTTTGGACTGGGAATGGGGAGATCCAAAAGTCAAAAGAATAGCAGTTATAGTGATGCTGGGACAGCTTTGATAAACAAATATGTAGGTTGCAGCAGAGTGATATTCCACCAGTTCACCTGGGTTCGGTGAACCAATAGTGGCGGCAGCGGGAGGCTCTGCCCACCTGCCCAGACACCATCACTGATGCTCTGCACATGCACACACATGCTCCTGGTCCTGAAAACGTAGCGAAGATAAGAGGATTTCATGGCTGGTAGGTTGGCAGGAAAATGGGGGTGAGGATGAGAGTTGGCAATTCCAAATACTTACTATACAAGACACTACCACCTTAACTGACTTCCACATAGAGATTGGCCTGGCACTCTTGCTTCTGTACTGGCTATGCAATATCTTCCACTGCACACAAAGAGAACAGGTTGTCTGGCGCACACACTTTTCCATTCCTCAATCTTTTTAAAATTCTCTTAAATCACAGAACTGCATGACACATGACTAATGTGGAATTAGATCTGTTGCTCTAGTGCTAAACAAATTCATTGGAAACATACACTGCTTTGTTGTAGAAAAATGTAATACATACATACATACATACATACATACATACATACATACATACATATATAATGTATAATGAATTATCTAGTGTAGTGAGCATACATTATCATGAACCTATCTAATCCCCTTGCTTCAGACTGAAATCAATTAAAATAATGTTGTTTTAAAAAGATGTCATATTATCTTCAGAGGACCCTGGCATATCCAGATCCTGGTTCTGGCCCTGTTTCCCATTATCCCACCATCAGTCATTAATTGGGTAATCATTTGTTCTCTGAACCCTGTGATAGCCAGAACTTTGAATTCATTCATTCTTGGCTGTGCTACTGGACCTGTGAACTGCCTGGGCAAAGATGGCCCTCCAGATACCAGGATCATAAAATGTCATTGGGGAAAATATGCAAAATTGGAAAGTATGCAAAGGGAAGGAAAGGAAAGAGGAACCATTCATGCTTCTCCAATTGGGCATTAGCAGCGATGATGCCTGGGAAAGACGATGGGTTTACATCAAGCATCTGAAAAGCTCCAAGTTTGGATGGCTGAAATAATGGATCAAGGATTAAGAGATCTTTGGAAGTAAAGACTCAGGGATGCCATTCAATGCAGATTTATCGCTGCACTAAATTTCATCTGGAAGAAAGAGACTCACATTCCTGTTCCCTTCTTGTGTAGAATATTCAGACCTATATGAATCTACCTACAGATCCCTACTACAAGAGGGAGATACAGTGCCATACTATCAGCAAAGAATAGTCTATCTTATTATGTTGCCATAAGTTGGCAAAGTAGGTAGATAGCTGTTTTAGGTAGCTAACCAGGCACCCGAAATGTGATAGTTAGGTGGGCCAGACTGCTGGGGACTGTATAAACAAATGCCTTCTATTATGACTTGTCTCCAATGTCAATTTGCAGCTTTTCAGGGATATTTCAGTGAAATCCACTTTATTTGTCGTCTTCCCCTCCTTCTACTTCTCTCATTCCTGCCAAACATAGTCATTTTAACAGTAGCTACAATAAAGAATGACTGGATCCTGGAGAGATGGGGGAAAACAAGCTGCTTGGTGACTTTATTGAAAGGCAACCTGCTGAATGCTGAGAACAGCATTAAAAGCGGGAAGGATATCAGATGTCTGATTTGATAAAACACTCAATAATCTCCTTGTGTGATCAGGAACAATCAAAGTATGTTGGCAGCAACAGCATATGTTCTGTGACAACAGAGCAGCATCCAGATGAACTGTAAAAGGCAAAAAGTGTTCATGGGGATAAAAAACAAGATCTATGGGAGACTGAGTTAGGAACTTAATCATCTGTGGAAAGAAGGAAAAAAGATTTAAATATCGACAGTATGGCCTGATCGTTCTAAAAGCTTCCCAGGGAAAATGCATACAAAATATCCAATTAAGCTGATATCATTTGCTTTCCTTCCCACAACAGCATAAACAAGGAAAGCAGGCAAGTCTCCTTGTAGCTTAATAAACTTCACACACATGATTGTATGTACACATACACACACAGAGTCACACACACACACACACAGAAACATATGCAAAGAGCAAGGGGCAGAAGGAAAGCACCAAGGTCGATAGCATGGAATCTCTGGGGACCAACATGACATAAGTCCTTTAAAATATTAATTCCCATTTTCATTGGAAGATGAGTCAGCAACAGTGATAAAACCCCAGAGAAGTCATAAAAAGCCAGAGCAATTGATAAAGTGGAGAGTCAACATAATAAAATTCCGCCACATTGAAGGTCAGGTCATGCTTGTCTCATACAGGGCTATAAGCCAACAGATGGATGAGTTGCCTGCTCCACAGGCCTCCGGGTCAGCAAAATGACACATCTGAGAAGGTTGTGTGTCTCAACAAAACCGCACTGATGGGGATTTTCACCCTCCAAGATGCCACCAATATTTGCTTGCTTGCCCCACAAATATAGCCATGCTCTTCAATTTTCTGAGACTTAAACTCCTCCAGTGGTAGCTGTGTTCATCGATGCAGATCGAGGGAAACTCATCTGAGTGAATTGCACTTCTTCTACAGTAGAATAAAAATTGCACCTGTCCGGCTTGATACATACATGTAAATCACTTGGATCTATGCTTCATCATTCCTTACAAGAATATATAATTTGGTTTCATGGAAAAATACTGAGTTTAAAACCATGTGCAGGATGTGAAATATCTAAATGTAGCATGGGATCTGTAAAGCAGCATCCCCCAACCTTTTGGGTACCAGGGACCAGTTCCATGGAGAGACGTTCTTCCGTGGACCACGCCCCAAGGAAGCGTGGTCTCACATGCTACCTGCATCCTGCAAATGGGACTTCGCTTGTTTGTGTGCCCCAGTTGCTAGTATGCCGCAGACCTATGCCGGTCCCCGATCGGGGGTTGGGGACCCCTGCTGTAAAATATTGTTCACATATACAACCATCTCTTAGGTCCCAGGCCTGGAATTGATGTTTATTGTTGGATCAAAGGCTTAGTTTTCTTTTGTTGATTTTGCTGTCTTTTACATTGTTTTAGTCTGGGTTTCTATTTGATTTTTTTTTTTAAAAAATAGCTGTTTTTATGTTTTCTCTAGTTTTGTACATTACCCAGAATCCGGTGGTGTTGGGTGGCTAGTAAATCTAAATAAATAAATAAACCATAACCTGAGTTTGTAACTATTAATCTGTCTAAATCTAAATCTCTATGGAGTCAAGTGGGAGTGCTGTCATTAGAAAATCCTGATGTTCTGTCCTCTTGGTGATTACTAGTATTGATTTGGAGACTCTGTGTGTAATTGTGCTTGTTATAGGTTCTTGAATGCCACACTATTATGTTGAACAGAGGGAAATTGTCGTATATTAAATCAAGCCATGGATTCCTCTGACCCAATATCGTTAACTCTACCCAGAGATTCAGATAGTTTTCTAGTCATAACCAGAGATGTCAAGATTGAACCTAAAATTTCCTATGTGCCAAACCTGTGCTTCCTCATCGCACTGACTCAGGAGCTATGGTAGCACAGTGCAGTGGTGGGATTCAAAAACATTTACTACCAGTTCTGTGGGTGTGGCTTAGTGGGCCTGGCAGGGGAAGGACACTGTAAAATCTCCATTCCCTCCCAATCCGCTGAGACTTGGGAGGCAGAGAATAGGTGGGGCCAGTCAGAGATGGTATTTACTGGTTCTCCGAACTACTCAAAATTTCCACTACCGGTTCTCCAGAACTGAGCAGAACCTGCTGAATACCACCCCTGGTGCAGTGGTTAGAATGATATATTGCAAGCTAACTCTGCCTTCCACTACTAGTAGTTTCACCCTGGCTCAAGGTTGACTCAGCTTTCCATCCATCCGAGGTGGGTAAAATGAGGACCCAGATTGTTGGGGGCAATAGGCTGGCTCTGTAAACCACTTAGAGAAGCTGTAAAGCACTATGAAGTGGTTTATGTCAAAGTGCTATTGCTATTAAAATCTTTGTAAAAAGGGAAGAGTAAACGTGAAGACAAGGCCATGTGCCCAGTACATAATTTAATTCTTATATACAGACACACAGATATGTTGGAAGAAATGTCCTTCTGGGTTCGGCTCCAAGTGGGGAAAAGACACTGGAGACATGGAGGCTGCTTGGAAAGATGGTTTTAATGGTGGACAGGACCACATGGCTTGAGTCCTGAACAGAAAAGGTGATCACATGCTTCAGAAAAGGTGATCACATGCTTCAATGTTGGTGGAGAAGAGAAGGGAAGGCAAGAGAAAGCAAGGGAGGAAGAGAAGCTGAGTCCCTGGTTTTATGCCCTCTCTGGCTTTTGATCTTGAGCTTGTATTCTGATTGCCCCTGCATGGGCCATGGGCAATGGGCCCATGCAGGGGCAACTCTCTAGGCTGCATTTTGAATCCAAGTTTGGTTGAGTTCTCAGATGCCATATGGCGTGTTGGGTTATGCCTTAATACCATCACTCTGGAGCTGAAGGGGAGAACTCTTTTTATTATTTAAAGTGGACTAGCTCAGGCTTTAATGGCTCATTGACAAAGGGGGATGGGCAGGAAGCTGCAGGCAGCTATTCTGTCTTTTAAAACATGTTTCTTCCTTTTTCACATCCAGAGAAATATTCTGCCTTTTCAATATTTCCTAGGATATTTCATTTTTCTGGGAGAGGGCTGGGTGATAACTTCCTACAGATATATACATAAAAGTGTGTGTGTGTGTGTGTGTGTGTGTGTGTGTGTGTGTGCATATATGAATCAATGGACGGACGGACGGACGAAGGAAGGAAGGAAGGAAGGAAGGAAGGAAGGAAGGAAGGTAGGTAGGTAGGTAGGTAGGTATGTCTATTAAGATTAGAGAGAATAATAGGAGGACATAGAGGGAAAGGGAATTGTTGAATTGAAGAATATGACCGCCTGCAGTCTGGACTGAATACTATGCAAGTTGCTGCTAAAGAGTTCAAACAAGTGGGGATTTTTTAATGTCTTGAATTTAAACTGCCATGAGCACAGGACAGGTGGAATTCAAAAGTGAAATGTGGGTGTGTCTTTAGAAATCCTCACATTTAACAAACTGGAAACCAAAATATATAATGGGTTGCTTTTTCTTCGAGTATGTGTTCAGTTTTAGCATGTATGGTTTGTTCGCATGGAAAGTATAGCTGGTCCTACTAGCATTTTAGATTTTTCTCATTTTAATCCATTTCAACATTTCCCTTTTAACCAGAATAGGACTGCTCCATTATCTACATTTCTGATGACTACTCCAGCAAATCAATCTTGACATCTCCCATCCATGATCTCTCAGCCACACTTTCTGAAACAATTGACTGCTGATTATACGTACAATATAATCTGTATTAAAATATCAAACCCAAAATACTTTTTAGCGCAGTGATGGTGAACCTATGGCACAGAAGTGTGCCAGATGTGACACACAGAGCCCTCTCTGTGGGCACACGCGCCATTGGCAGCTGTTCTTCTGGTTTCTGGCACACACATGCGTGCACACATTCCAACTTGGGCGCTTGGTGCCAAAAAGGTTCGCCATCATTGTTTTAGGGGATCAAACTCTACCCTCTAAGATTTGTAACACTAAATTCTATAAAATAGTGTAAATATGATTATAAGTGCATTATATTTATAGTTCAAATTTTTTCTATGGAGTCCACAAGTTTGTTATATTTATTTTTCACATGTTTTTGAGACTCTGCTGACAGCTAAACTCCCACCCACTTCAGCTACTGAATTATGTAGCACAGACCTTACTATTGTTTTAATCTGAAACATAGGTAACACATTATTAATATTTTAAAATGTTTCCTCCCTACATAAAAAGCTCCTTGCACTTGAAGCACTAGCATAGGAAATAGGGTTTAGCACAGTTCTCTTACTGATATCCTAGCTTACTGTACGAAGGGGTGTTTTTATTGGGGGGAGGACTAAAGAAATGAACTCAGTGGAGCAGTCCAAATTTTGTCACTTCATTGCATGTAGTGCAAAACGTAAACTTTGTTCATCTTTCATGTGCTGCTATCCTTGTCTCTTATTTATTGAATTAACGCACTAAGAAATAATTCAAATCTATTCTTTTCCTATTCATCTTGGATTCTTCTATTCATTGTGGATTTAGTGATACAGTAAGAAAAACATATACCATTTCAGCTAAGAGTATATGGATTTTTGGATGTCTGGCTATCTCCTAGCATACAGTACCTGATTCCACTCCACTCCTATTTTTTGTCCAAGCATACAACTCCTGTTGTACTTGATCATAGTGGTTATGATCATAGAGGTTACCATAGGTGAGTAAATGGAATTAGATAACAATGACCTTGAAGAGGGGAAATAATTTAATGTCAAGTCCCAGTCTCTCACACGCAGAGGAATAAAATGTATAGGATGAACCCTTTAAACCCCAGCAGGAAGTTGTCCTAAAGCCAAGAGCAGGGAGTGGATCAGATAGGATTTTGAACTTGAGACCCTGTCATGTACTTATTACGCAGGTTTCTGGGGTGTTTATTTCTTTCCCTCTCTTGCTTGCTTGGGAAGATGTTTGTGTTCCTGGCATTCCTGAGTGCCTGGCTTTCCTTTACAGTCTGTGCCCCACTACAAGGGACACCACAAGAGACCAGAAGCCGCAACAAGCTTCTACTTGTTTCTTTTGATGGCTTTCGGTGGAATTATGATCAGGATGTGGACACCCCCAATCTGGACGCCATGGCCAGAGATGGGGTGAAGGCACGCTACCTCACTCCCCCTTTTGTCACCCAGACAAGCCCCAGCCACTTCACTTTGCTCACAGGTGAGTGCTGGAAGGGAAGGGGTGGGACGGAAAGGTAGGAGAGAGGGGGGAAATGGGAATCTGAAATGGATGTGTCACTGGGGAGGAATAGCACTGTTTGTTTACGATACCTTTTTAGTTTATGGTGTTAAAGGTGGGAACGGGAGCATTTGTCATTCTCATCCTTAACCCCAAGCCTCCAAAACAATGTTGCTCACATTTCATCAGTAAGAAAATAGAAGCAAGTTGCATCGTGTGACTCTTCATCATGTTAGGATTGAAGCCTTGGCAATGCATCTCTTGGAGGGTTGTTTTGATAACAGTTTGATTTCTCAGAGTATCTCCATCCCCCAAACTCACCCACATTCCTGAAGATCACAGCTAGTTGACGGAGATTTTATTCTCAGCACTGGCCATTCATAAAAGCATTGGGGGAAAATTGAATTATCTGGACCTTCAGATAGTGATCATAATGTAGTAGCTTCGGAAAATACAAGTTATTAGTCCTTGCTATAGGAAATTTTTTTGACCGTTATTTTCACACTGAGCAAATGTGCCATCATACTAATAATAAAAGTACAATGACTCTGCTGTGAATTAATACTTTAAGGCACTGCACAACTTGCTCTTAAGCACAGTAGGTACTTAGTGTAGCACTTCATTTGTTTCCTTTAGAGTGCGTCCAAACTTTAACCTTTCTAGATCTACCTTTGGGTCAGTTTTTGAGGAGCTACACTTTTTGTGGGAAATATCATATAATTATTAAAATTCTCTGTAGATTCTCAGTCATCCAGGTCACGGTTGTCCCAAAGGTGCTGGCAACTGGACTTTCTTGTTTTTTCTTTTGAAGATGTTTCGCTTCTCATCCAAGAAGCTTCCACTATCCTGTCAGAGCTGAAGAAGCTTCTTGATTATAGATAAGGTTTTATTTCTTTTAAAAAACACAAATATTTCATCATTCGTCAATCATTAGAGCTGAAGAAGCTTCTTGGATGAGAAGCGAAACATCTTCAAAAGAAAAAACAAGAAAAGTCCAGTTGCCTCCTGAAAAAAAGCACTTTTGGAATTCTGGCAATTGTAGCTGATGAGCAAAACAGATCCTTCCTCTAACTGTTTTCCATCAGAACATAGGCATGATTAGAATTCTTAAAGCAATGGTGGTATGCAACTTGCTGAGCTTGGTTAACCAGAGATACGTAGGCAGAGTTGAACCAAGTTGAACCAGGGTTAAGACCATCAGGAGGATTTTGGAGTGGCTGTCTAGACTGGGAAGTCATAGATTTTCTTAGAAGAAGCCAATGGCAAACCATTTCTGAATAGTTGCCAAGGAGAGTGCATGAGTAGGTATTATTCAGAAGGAAGGAACGCAGTACATGCCATCTTGAGCTTATAGAGGAAAGGCAGTATATTAAACAAATCAATAAATCAAGTCACTTGAAATCAAACTTGACTTAAGGGAGTCTTTACTTTTTATAATTAAAAGAGACTATTTTAGATCAGTGCCTGTATTTGGAGAAAGCTGAAGCACCAATGACATTATAACCAAGACGCAATTTCCCTGTTGGCCTGCCCTATTATCTAGCAATAATTTCATGGTCCAGCACCTGATTTTTTTTTATCTTACTAAAGAATTGCAGGAGTGGAGTTCTCAGGGACCAATAGACAAAAACCTGGAAGGTTAAGTGAGTAGATGGAAGAAGGAAGAATAAGTAGAACCCATGTGCTGCATGTTTCCAGAGAACCAGAAAGGAGGCATTTTTCTGGATTTGTAAAAGACTATTTGACTATCCAAGAGATTTTTGTGTGGGAGTCCAAGGTGACAACATCTCTACAGATTGTCTGGCATCTATCTCTAAAGAGAGGTCATTGCCATAGCTGAACAGGTATAGGAGGGAGAGATCCCAGGCACTAAGAAAAACTTCAGTAGGAGAGAGAGAGAGAGAATGAGAGAGAGACAGACAGAGAGACAGAGAGACAGAGAGACAGAAAGAGAGAGAGAGAGAGAGAGAGAGAGAGAAGGCTGAAATGAAGAGCGAAATGAAGAGTGCTAATAGTTCCACTAGGTCTATATTATCAGGTACAGTTCTAGGCCCCCACTGTTTAAAAGGCCACTTTTTTCCCTTTTTTTGTCTGTCTTTTTGTTTTGTCTTTTTGCCCTGCTCTTTCTTCATTCCCCACAAAGCCCTTTAAGGGGTGAAAAGAGAGAGCAATAGAATAAAATGTTTCAGAAAGAAAAACGGTGGAGGAATATCCCAGAAATATGGCGGAGGTCCATAAGGCATTTTGCCCAGAACTCCATCCATCCTGGCAGTGCCAAATCACTCATTTCATGGTGATAATGGAGCATTAGAAGAATAGCTTGAACTGTGACTAATAAGGCAGGTCAAATTTTTCAATTGCCGATTTCCAAACATTAGGGATGCTCAAAAGTTGTGACATGCCTTGGGGATGGTAAAGATATTTTGATTACTTTAATATAATGTAGATGTGCTTGGTAAGTAACTATGTAAATATCATAACGTTTTCTCATTTTGTTTGCTAACCTGGTCAAGGAAGCTCTATTTGGGTTGTTCGGCCAGTCAGAAAAAGCAAGGAGCCACCACTGAATTATCATTGCAACAAACTAGGAAAATGCCGAAAATCCTTAGGCACTGGTGGTTCCATGGCAGAGGTCTCTGGTAATTGTGGCCTAATGCTGTCCTCAGAAACAGGAAGGAAATTAGGCTGGTGTGATAGCCTTCACCCATCAAGGCCAAGTATACAGATGTTCATGCAACATACAAATTAATTTCAAGCTTCTCTCTCTTCTGGTAGGAAAGTATGTTGAAAACCATGGAGTGATTCACAACATGTGGTTCAACACTAGCACTGGACAAAAACTGCCTTATTACCATACCCAGCGGAGGTCTGACTGGTGGGACAATGGAAGCCTCCCCATCTGGATCACAGCACAGAGACAGGCAAGTCCGAAATCATAAAAAGAAGTCTTCTCATTCAACATCTTACTCAAAAGAAGTGCATCCCTATTCTTAGTGACTTCATTTTGCAACCAACCTTAAGCACCGTATCTAAAACGCAAAAAGGAAGACTAAAATCAGATACACTGTTGTAAATATTGGGGAATTGCCTCCTTCCCATCAATAGAGTGGGTTCTAATTGTCAGTTGAAGTTAATTAATTTAGAATCAGTTCTTCAAAACAGATCCTGAGAAAATGGGCAATGAAAAGAAATTTACTTTCTGAGATGAGATGGCTGTGGAGGTTCGCAGAAAAATCTATTAACTTGTGAAAACAAAAAAAGGGGGGGAAAGCTAAATTAAACTAAACTAAAATTGAAAGTAGAAAAGTAATTGTTGAGAGAGGTGGTATGTGTGTCATGGGTGGGTTCCTGCCAGCTCTACCGTGCCATTTAGAATTGGTTCCAGCTCTCTCATCCCGCCCGTCTGCCCCACGCTTGCCCCACCCACCGCTCACTGATTGGCTGGCTCACCAATCGCCCCGCCCGCCTCTAAGAGTCCTATCTAAACCTTAAAGTCTTAAAGCTGTTAGGTTTGAACACCCCTGGGGTTTTTTTCTAAAGGGTTATGGGTGCAAGGGTCTTGTAACTTGACAGCTTTAAGACTTGCACACCTCAATGCCAGAGTTCCTGAGCCAACATGACTGGGGGAGGAATTCTGGGAGTTGAAGTCCGCAAGTCTTAAAGCTGTCAAGTTTGAACACCTCTAGGGGGTTTTCTCTAAAGGGTTAGGGGTGCAAGGGTCTTGTAACTTGACAGCTTTAAGACTTGCATGCTTCAAATGCCAGAGTTTCTGAACCAACCTTTTTGGTTGCTAAGCAAGAGCATTGTTAAGTGAGTTTCACCACATTTTACAAGTTGGCCATGCCCACCCAGTCACATGACTGTCAAGCCATTCCCACTCGGTCACATGGCCGGCAAGCCACTCCCACAAAGCAGGCCACACCTACAGAAGAGGTTCTAAAAATTTTTGAAACCCACCACTAGTGTGTGTGTGTGTGTGTGTGTGTGTGTGTGTGTGTGTGTGTGTGTGTGTACATACCAGTATATTTATATATACATATATTGTATACATACCTACATACATACATACATACATGTACTGGAGGTACTGGAGGACAACTTTAGGAAGGGCCATAGTTATGTTCTATTATTTCTCTTTTGATTAATTACTCATTCTCAGTTTTTCTTTGAATTCAAATCCATATATAATTACAAATATTGTATACAGTTAGTCCTTAACTTATGACAAGTTGCTTAATGATTAGAGTTACAATGGATTCAAAAAAAAGGTACTGATGACCCATCTGAGGAGCTACAACTGCTGCAGCAGTCACGAGATCGCATTTTGAGTGCTTGGCAAACAGCTCACACTTACAACCAGTTGCAAGGTCATGTGATCACATTTTGCAATGTTTTTCACTGTTTTTTGGCAAACAAAAACCCATTGGATAGGCTAGATTCAGACATATGACATATGATTTGCCCAACATACCATTTGACAAACAGTTGTAAAATGGAGTCTGTCACATGATAATGTGACTTAATGATTGTAACAACCTACTGTATCACCAAAATTCCAGATTCAGTTGTGGTTGTAAGTCAAGGCCTGTATACTTACATTTGTCCACTAAAGAAAACATGCACACAAATGTTTATCCAAAGAAGGATCGCAAGCCTTCTTTAGATAAACATTTTTTAAACAATTGGGATTGTATAGAATCGGTTCTCTTTTCTATGTCACTGAATTTGGATTCTTTAGCATCCTGCAGTGTTAGTTTTAAATGCTGTGTATATATGTGGTCTTTGGAGGGAAAAAACCTCTGCCATGACAAACACTGCTCCCTTCAGTTCTTGTGCTGACTTTGGAGGTGTAAGCACATCCTGGCAATACTTTCAAGATGCAGCTGAGACTCCAGCCTGCATTTGAACCTTTGGCACATAAATATGTAGCCCTGCAGATTGTCTTGCCAATTCATAAGTTTACGATCTTCTCATTCTAGGGCTTGAAAGCTGCCTCCCTGTTTTTCCCAGGAGGGAATGCCACCTACCAAGGAGAAGAAGTGAGAGTCAAGAGGGTGGAGAAACTCCTGCACAAGTATGACAATGAAACTGAGTGGAGACAGAATGTGGACACAGTCATGAAGTGGTTCCATGAAGATGACCTTGACTTTGTGAGCCTTTACTTTGGGGAACCCGACTCTACCGGACACAAATATGGCCCAGAATCTCAGCAGAGGAAAGATATGATCCGCCAGGTGGATCGGACAGTGGGCTATTTGAGACAGCGCATCGCAGAGCATGGCATGAACTCAGTACTCAACCTAGTCATCACCTCTGACCATGGCATGGAAACGGTCATCAAAAAGGATGAAATTCACCTCCTCCAAGTAGCAAACTTCTCATTCCAGGACATTCAGTTTGAGCTGGTTGATTATGGGCCACAAGGCCTCCTGCTGCCAAAACCTGGGAAATTAGAACAAGTTTATGAAGCCTTGAAAAATGCCCATCCCAAGCTTCATGTTTATAAGAAGGAGGAATTCCCCAAAAGATTCCATTATGCCAACCACATTCGCGTCACACCTCTCGTGTTGTATGGTGACCCTGGCTATGTGATCCATGGGGTACAGTGTTCTCTCTACCTTGTTAACGCCAAGCTTTTTATCTCTCTTTACTTATGTGGCTTTCCATTTCATGCTTGGTAAACATAAAGAAGCTTCTTAAGAAGGACAAAGGGGAGGGTCACCTAAAATATCAGTCCAAGGCATTTTGCTTGGAATTATCCCAGGGGGATTCTTTTTATTCAGCAGCGTTTTTCGCACAGCAATCTCTGCCATCTTGGATGGTGCTAGCCAAAGCATGCAGCTTCGTTGTGTGATACAACACAGAGAACCCTGTGCATATTTGTCACACTCTGTGACAGTCTTCCCAAGCCATCTAGATTTTTTAGATTTTTAGATTTTAGATAATAAATAAAATCTAAATCTAAAATTCCCAAGCCATCTATCATTCAAATGTTTTGGAATGTGCCAGACTTCCCAATGGCCAAGGCTATTTAGGAATTCTGTGCATTACACCGTAATGCCAATAGATTTGGAAAGCATCCATTGGGAATTACAACATTTTATGCAGGAAGTGACTTTGGGAAACATTTTGGAATTTGCCTCTATATTCCTAGTTGCAACTATTTTTCTCTTTATTTGAAAAAGCATTCAGCACATCCTATTAACCCACTTTGCAAGTATTTCTGAAGAAACATACATAGGAGTGTCTTGCTAATCATTATTGCAGCAGCCAAGGGATCCTGCTGAATCCAGTCATCACAAGTTCAGGGATCCTAAGTCTCAGAATTCATATTTTCCTTCTGAGCACTGCTATTTTGAAATGAAGAACTCCTACAATGTGGCCAAGCAGGCTAGTGACTTGCTTTCTCTCTCAAAAATTACTTGACCAGCAGAAATTTTCTACCAAAGGTGTTCCTGCCAGATGGAACAAACCTAATATCCCCCAGTGAGATGTTTATGAGCTGGAACAGAGCCCATTCTGGATCTATTAAATCCAGAACTATTCCATTTTTCAATCGGAATCCATCAATTAAACAAGAGTAAAGCTGGCGTGAGGAACGCGGTGGCTCAGTGGCTAAGACGCCAAGCTTGTTGATCAGAAAGGTCGGCAGTTTGGCAGATCGAATCCCTAGCACCATCTAACGGAGTGAGCTCTCGTTAATTGTCCCAGCCTCTGCCAACCTAGCAGTTTGAAAGCATGTAAAAATGCAAGTAGAAAAATAGGAACCACTTTGGTGGGAAGGTAGCAGCGCTCCATGCGCCTTTGGCATTTAGTCATGCTGGCCACATGGCCAGAGAGATGTCTTCAAACGACGATGGCTCTTTGGCTTTGAAATGAGTACCACCCTCTAGAGTTGGGAATGACTAGCACGTTACCTAAAGCTGGCATAGCTAATTTCAATCCACTTGCACTTTTGCTTTCCAGTAAGTTCAAAAGCCCAGCCAAACCATCTCTCCAGTTCTGCACTGATTAACGCAAACAATAATATAGTTGCCAACCTTGTCTCTCTCTTATCTGCCAGGCAAGGGGGTTGTGCAACTAAAGAAACTGAAAGTATCAACAGTTCCTAGTTAGCATGAATTATCTACTTAGCTTCAAATAGATCCCTTTTTTTCATTATCATTACAATCTCTCTGTATGCAGGTTTGTTCAAGAAATAAGAAATAAGAAACACCTGCTTGTCAATTACACCACAGAGAGGAGCCATGCTCTTTTTATTTATTAATGTACTATTTCTATCCATATTTTTCATCCAATTGTTGTTGTTGGGAAGATTTTTATTAATGACATGTAAAAGTTGAGTCACTGGGGGGAGAAATCCTGTTCTTTCAGTGAAAGGCCAATGGCAACTGATGAGCTGTAGCCTTCCCTTCTTTTTCAGAGAGTGAAAGTCCAGTCCAACAAAGGAGAACACAGCTTCGACAACGAGGCTATGAATATGAAGACAATCTTCCGAGCTGTGGGACCAGCTTTCAAGCAAGGCCTGGAGGTGGAGCCTTTTGAAAGTGTGAATATTTATGCCCTCCTTTGCAAACTCCTGAATATCACACCTGAACCACACGATGGATCCTTGGATGTCACCCGGCACATGCTTGTCAAAGACTCAGGTCTGTTGGTTTCTGGTTAGCTAACACTACAATCCACCAATTATTCAATGAACGGATTCAGTCCCAAAAAGATTAATTACATATCCATCAGAGAGACAGGGTTATAAATTGTCAATGATGTACCTTAATAGTCCCTTATGGAGGCTGAAGGTCCCTAAAGAGTTTGCTCTTTTCTCTTTTTTATTTAAGTAGCAGCCGTCTCCACAATCTTTATAAATTGTACATTGATGATATCAAACCCCAAAGGAATTGTTTTTTTTTAACTTATCAGACAAGAGGTTGTAAGGTAAAAAGAGAGTCGCTTTCAAATATTTTCCTCCCCAATTTCATTGGCTTGCCTAGCCTACTTATAACCCCTTTCAGTTTATTCCAGCATCAGTGAAACCAAGAGTGGGAAGGAAAGGGAAATCCAGTAAATCTTTGCCAATTTCACAAAGTAGCACTAGGAGAAACCAGGGAATGTCTCTGATTATTATTCAGTATTTTATTGTTATGATGGAACCATTAATTGTCCTCTAATCCACTTATGGCACTGATTGGAATTTGATGCACGATGGAAAGAAGTGTTTCCTTGCAATTGCAAGGCCCATGATGGCAAACCTATGACATCTGAGTGATGTTGAGTTGGCCACGCCCACCCGGTCACATGACCATTGAGTCACGCCTACCAGCTGGTCATTAGGGCGGAGAACCGGTTGTTAAATTATTTGAATCCCACCACTGGGTTGTACATGTATGCGCGGAGGGGCACAGGTGGTCACACATGCATGAGCAGTGGGGTGGGGGCGCACAGGGGGGTGGGGCATGCAGGGGGTGTTGCGCCCGCTTTTGGCATGCGACAACAAAAAGGTTAGCCATCACTGTGCTAGGCTGTGTGAAAACTGTTTATAAAGGGCTTATAAAGGAAGAAATACTAATATAGTATACAAAACATATGAATGTCTATGAAAATCAATTGGATCAGATTCACATGTTCACACTCTCCCCCACCTCCAACTTGTCACTACTTTGTGTGTGTTCTAGGATGGAGGACAAGAGAGTGACAGGTTTTTCTGGTGCAATAAATATATGCAGTCCCCTCTCAATTTCTAAATTCTGGAAGAAAAGTCCTGTATACAATCAGCTTAATTCTTGCATAATTTCAGATGCTGGGTATGTGTGTCCAAATCACACTTTAAACAAGCCAGAGTCCTAATTTCACCTGAAGGAGTACGAAGGAGCAAGAAACTGGAGCATAGTAGCATACCTTATAAACTGTAGGGAGAAACCATAATTCCAATTATGGGCTTTTGTTTTCCAAATTCGTATCATGCCAATATATGCTGAGCTAAATTTGGTGTTCACAACTAATGAGCTCCTCTGCTCGCTGCCAACCAAGTGCACCTTTGATCTGAAACCAATTTCTCATATTTTATTCAAGCCATCGCTTACCCTTTCGCTTGTAGGTGATCTCTTACACAAATACCAGTAAAAATTTGACAGCTTCTTATCTTTTGTTATATCTCATGGGCAACCCCCAAATCTACCTCCCCACTTTCCTGGAGCAGGTCAACCTTTCCCTGTGGGCTATCAGATTCATCACAATTGCTGTCCATTGAGAGATTTGCGACCAAGAAGATAGAAAAACAAATTTCCTAACCTGTCAAGGCGGGGGGGGGGGGGATTATAGGGGTGGGTGAGAAGAGAGAGCAAAGGTGTTATATGCTGCAGCGGTAGCAGAGAGCCCCCTGCTGGCCAAATTGTAGCACCCAACCTAGGTGTTGTCCAATTAGAATGTGATGCTTGTCAGAGTGAAAACAGAGCTGCATAATTGGGTCTGGAAAGGAAGCACACATTTGAGAGTTCCCTTATCAATACTAATTAATTAATTACTGTTCGGTGTGTAGCTAATATTTGAAAAAAAGGAGTAACAACCTTGGACAGAAACATCTTTTATTTCCTTGTGTATAAATCCATCAATAATAAATCCATTTAGTGCACAGATTCAGATTTACAGAACCAGTATGGAAATACTAAGTGTAACCTGGACTTTACTCTAAGTGCACACTGTACCACATGCCTGCCAAACATGTCAGCCTCAGGTGTAGCTCTTTCCAGAGTAGAGCCGGTTTGGCACAAAGGCAAAAACTGGGCTAAATTCGAACCCATTATTATGGAGGAAGTAGACAGGCTATTGGAGCTGTAAGCTCAGCCACCTCAGTGTTAGATCCATGTCCCTGTTAAGCTTCCTGGGAGATGACATGTGGTTGGCTCTGGGTGGTGGTGAGATAGCATTGCATTCTCTCCTCAAGATTCCTTCGCTTCACTCAACCATTTTGGATCATTTTTGTCCTACTCCATCGTTCCCATTTTAGGTTTTTTATTTCAATAGCTATCAAGGGCCCTGGAGGAAGCAGGTGTTCTGTGCCCCTTTCAGTTGGATTTCAGGCCTGGGTATGGGACCAAGATAGTCATGGTCATGCTTTTTGGAGTACCGTATTTTTCGGAGTATAAGACGCACCTTCCCCCCCCTAAAAAAGGGTGATAATTTGGGTGTGTCTTATACACTGAATGTAGTCCTACCCACCCACCAGCCCCAACCCTTTGGCCTCTGCCTCCCAGCAATTTACCTCCTTGCAGCAAATGAGGTCTTGCAGAGGCTGCAATAGGCTATAATAATCCCTACAGCCTGAAACAGCTGATGATTGGAAGAAATTGAAAGTGAAACTTGCTGTTTGCTCAGGCAAATTGTTGGGAGGCAGAGGCAGATTTTTTTTCCTTGTGGTAATCAGGCTATTTGCTGCAAGGAGGTAAGTCAATAATTATAAATGCCTATAGAATGTTCAAATTATTAGACTTATTTTTTAAAGATTGCTTTATTATTGTTCTAGACCGCTTACAAAAATGAAGAAGCTTTTTAAAATAAATGCTTGATCTGAAGAGGCCCAGTGCTATTGTATCTTCTTTTAAATAGCAGAGAATAACTATACTTCCAGAAAGCACATCAATTTTAACAGCATCTGTACAAGTATAGTCTGAAATGTAACACTACAAACTGTGTATATTGTCTGTACTGTTTGCTGTTTGTTGCAAGGAGGCAAATTGCTGGGAGGCAGAGGCAGATATTTTCCCCTTGTTTTCCTCCCCTAAAGCTAGGTGCATCTTATACTCTGGATCGTCTTATACTCTGAAAAATATGGTACCTTTGGAGAGAGTGAGATTGGGATAATGCTTTCATCCTTACTCTCTTTGACATCTCAACTGCTTTCAGTATCATTGATCATGGTATCCTCCTGGCCCTGCTCCACTGATTAAGAGCTCCTTCTTCCTCTGAAATTGGTATTGTGGGGTAAGGAGAGATTAGCTCCATATACCCTTTTCTGTGTGGCGATTTGGGGCCTGACATTCTCCCCATCCCTATTTAACTTCTATCTGCATGAGGCCATTGGGCAAGTTCATTTGACAGCATGTACTGGGAATGTACAATATGCTGATGGTACTCAGTTGTATACCTCCATCTTAAGTTAATCAACTGATGTGAAAGGGTTTTGCTTTGATGCCTGGAGGCTATAAGAGTTTGGATTGGGATGAAAGGCTTTTGGCTCAACCATAGCAAGGCTGAGGTTTGATGCTTATTACCTCCTGTATTCAGTGATTTTCTATCTGTAATGAGATTGCATTACCAGAGACAGAATTGGTGTGCAACTGGCAGGTTCTCATGGATCTATAACTCTATTTAGGAAGCAAGTAGAGCCATTGCCAGAAGGGCTTTTGCACATGAGTTTTGTGGCAGTTATGACTTTTCCTTGACCAGGAAATGGTGTAACAATGCTATACATGGTCACACTCATGCTTTAGTCACTCCCAAATGGACAAATGTAACATGCTATAAATGGAACCACACTTGAAGGACATTCAGAAGCTGCAATTGGTCTAGCTAGCATGTGGCAGCAGAAGCAATTATGACCTTAACTCAATATGACCAGGTTATACCTTTGTTTCGCAAACAGCACTGGCTTGTAATATGCTCCCAGATGCAATTCAGGATGCTGGTTATTGCCTATAAATAGCCCTTCATGATTTGAGGCTGGAGGGATTGTCTTTCTCCAGTTGTTTCCACCCATCCCATCAAGTCTGGCAGGAGGGCCATGCTTCAGGTGCTGTCATACAGTGGAATGCAGGAATCATGCCTCTCCCGTCACAGCCCAGGCCTTTGGGGCAACATATCACTGAAAGTTAGGTTGGTCCAAGACTGGACTATGTTCCATGCAGAGAGGCCAGGAAAGCAGTTGAGCTCATATTTGTTGGATGAAGTTTGTTTGGTGACAGTTTTACATTTTCATTCTTGTTATTGTATTATTTTTAATTTTTATTAGTCACCCAGAATCACATTTAATGAGAGTAGGGAAGGAGGGAAAAAAGACGGGGGGAATAGGTAGGTAGGTAGGTAGGTAGGTAGGTAGATGATACCGGTCGATACATACCGTATTTTTCGGACTATAAGGCGCACCTTCCCCCCCCCAAAAAAGGGTGAAAATCTTCATGTCTCTTATACACTGAATACAGCATTTTTGGCCTACCGAAACCCCACCCCCTTTGCAAAAATGGACATGCAGAGGGTTTGGGAGGCTTGCAAAGTGCTGCTGGGGGCTGGGGAGGGCGAAAATGAGCAAAATAATGGACTGTTTTTGCTTGGTTTTGTCCCCCCCAGCCCCCAGGAGCATTCTACAAGCCTCCCAAATCTCTACATGCCCTTTTTTTTTTTTTGCAAAAAAACAAGGCATTCAGAGGGTTTGGGAGGCCTGCAGAATGCAAAAACTTTGTTTTATTTACCTCTTCAAAATTATGGTGCGTCTTATACTCCAGTGCGTCTTATGCTCTAAAAAATACGGTACATACATGTATGCCTGCACACATACCTACCTACCTACCTATGGGCATGCATGCATGCATACATAAAAACAGTTCAGCTGTGCTTAGACATACATTAATTTGCTCCAGGCCTGGTATCTGTGCTTAGGTTTGTGCCCAGGCTCACTCTTCTGGATCCATCTATGGCTTCTTGGAAGGAATTTCAATTATCTCAACAGTGAAAAATGTGTCATTGTTTTCCTGGAAGTTATGGGCAGCCACTGAGGTCTCATCTATATCCACCAAGTCACTTATTAAATTCTCTATATGAATTTCTCCCAGGGACTGTCGGATTCAGCTATGCTGTACAGGCGAATGATACCTGTCCTTTAACATAGGGAATGACAGAAACTCGTTATTTCCATTCCTAATTAATCGCCGAAGTAAAATACAGCATCCAACTTAATCTTCTACAGAACCATTTTCTAAAATTAAATTGACCCTGCAACTTCAATTTAGCATTAGAAAAAGGATCAAAATACACTTTTCAAGACATACGATACTGCATTCATATTTGACTTGGTGCAGTAGTGAAAGTAGTTAGATCTGCTCTATTATATTTCAAACTCCCAACAGACCAATTAAGCAAAGATGCGATGTTTGAACATTCCAAAAGAGCCCAGGAAGGAAAATTTATATTGAGTGAAGTCATTTATTTATTTATATTGAGTGAAGTGTGTGTAATTCAGAAGGTTTGCTTATTGCAGTGGTTCCCAAACTTGGCAACCAGCAGAGCTGGCTGGAGAATTCTGGGAGTTGAAGTCCACAAGTCTTAAAGTTGCCAAGTTTGGGAACCACTGGCTTATTGGTATCGTTTAAGATTTGGAAAAACCAACCCCATCCTCCTCACCTGATGCCTGGTTTTTTCCCCCCAATGATAGTCTTTTGCTATGGATGCAAAATAATGGAGTGCAACTCTGAAAACAAAAATCACGTACACGTTTTTTAAAAAAACAATGATTTTGGGGTTCCAGTTTACAAAGGAAGAGAAACAAAGGAAAATAGAAAGAAAGATGTTTTATAAGGGTTTTCAATTTGGGGACAGGGAATTGTAAGACTCCCGTTCTTTTCCTGCTTGAGCAACCATTTTTTAGCCAATCTGAAGAATCAGGGGGTTTTGAGGAATATATTAGTGCAGAGTGAGCCAATGTGGGTAATGAGAAAATATAGAAAGAGGAGGAATATCAGCCCAGGGTCTATGGAGAAAGCATCTATTTTTGAAAGGGAAGGAAGGGAGGGAGGGAGGAAGAAAGGAATCAGAGGTGGGTTGCTGCCAGTTCGGCCCAGTTTGGCCGAACCAGTACTGGTGGTGGTGGGAGGCTCCGCTCACCCACCTGGACACTTCTGTGCATGCACAGAAGCATTGTGTGCGTGCACGAGCACACGTACACGAGAAAACCAGTAGTAAACTGGTTAGCAACCCACCACTGAAAGGGAGGAAGGAAGGAGGGAAGGAAGGGGAAGGGGAAGGGGAAGGGGAAGAGAAGCAGAGGTGGGTTCCTACCAGTTTGGCCCAGTTTGGCTGAACTGGTAGTGGTATGCCGGCCTGAGTCACAGAACCAGCAGCGACCCAGGCTGGCCACCCCTCCAAACCGGTTCCCCGGTCACCGCAGTCACCACCGCCATCTTGTTTTTGAGTTCTGCGCATGCGCAGAACAATTTCTACTGAACTGTGCATTTGCGCAAAGCGCCCCCACGAGCAAACCATCAGTAATGCCAGCTAGAACCCATCCCTGAAGGGAAGGGAAGAATTAGGCTAACAGCTAATTAAACAGAGTCTTAGACCACATTATAGAAGAGAGAGGCAACCTGCACATGTCATGAACATTAGGGTCAAGTTGTCTCTACTTATTTTCCTGAAAGGAGCCAAAAGAGATTAGCGGGGTGATAACAAGAAATATGTCCAAGGCTCTGTTGTTTTTCTTTATTCAGCTATGGCAAATTGGAAATTTTCAGTAATTTAAGCGAGGACTTGTTCCATCTGCACTAGGATATTCACTATTGCTCTTTCTAATTCCCAGATTCCTAGTCCCAGAAATTATCATGAAAGAAGAGAACCTGCTGCTTCTTTCCACCAGGGGATTTGAAATTCATCTGGACGGCAGCTGGAGAAGATGCACATGCTCCCAGTTCTTATGAATTGTTATTGCAGGGACAAAGGATACTAATGTGCAGGAATCGTAGAAATTCAGTGAAGAAAATTTGTCCACATTGTCAAAATAAACTTGGTTTGATTAGAAAAAAACATGGCCAACAGTCTTCTCTCATTTGGGGTGATGGGGAAGGTTATGGGAAAGGGAAAGAAAAAGAACATTTGGGAGCCTTGTGAGAAAACTGCAGGCTCTGTAAGAGGACCAAGTTCTGGAGAGGGTTCTGGTGTTATAATGTAAGCCAGTATAGAAGAGGGTAGGATTGGGAAAGAATTTGGAATACAAATTATAAATTAACAAGATCAGTAGCCTATAAAGAAAACATGTATAAAATGTTTTATTGTTGGGATTTATCACCAATGAGATTGGCCAAAATGTAGCCGAACATGAATCCGACTTGATGGAAGTGCAAAAAAAAAAACCACAAGGGACTTACTACCATATGTGGTGGACCTGCCCGGAAACTCAAAAGTATTGGATTAAAATATGGAAATGGATACAACAAATTAGAGGAACAAATAGAATATAAACCGGAACTTTTTCTGCTGGGAATAACCAAGGGGAAATATAGAAAGAAAATTAAATATATATTAATACATTTGTTGACTACAGGCAGAATAGCGTTTGCCCAATGTTAGAAACAAAGTAATATTGCCCCATATGAATTAGTGATTCAGAAAATTCTAGATTGCGCAGAAATGGATAAATTAACATTAAGATTAAAGGTCAAAGAAGAGTCTGAATACTATGAAATTTGGGATAATTGGTATAAATGGTTGTATAACAGAAATAAAATTAATTTAGCCAAGAAGCAATAGAGAAATGTATAGAACTGTAAATGAATATATATAAATATAGAAGCGATATAAGATCGATATATATAGGTATGATGACACAGCAATGTTAATGTGATGATTGAAAGTTGTTATAGATAGAAAAAACAATAAAAATCTATTTTAAAAAAAGAGGGTAGGAAAGAGGCTATCCCAGCGTGCTGCACACAAACGCAGCACTGAGTGCCAAAAAGGGAGCACTTCGTGCACACTCATCTGGGCCGCAACCAGGAAGAGGAGGTGCCCAGGGAGCATGCATGCACTAGAAAATGCAGCCAGCAAGTCTTCCAGTTACTGTTGCGCAAGTACACATACTGATCAGCTGGACGACATGTATGCTCACACTGGAAAATGGAAGACCAGCTCTTCAGGTTTCTGGCACTGCCGCACACACAAAGTCCAGCTGATCGTCACACCAGAAACCCCAAAGAGGAACAGGTGACACCACGCATGCCAGGCGACATCGCTCCGCATGCAGCTTTGGGCATGCATGCCATAGGTTCCCCATCATGGGGCTATCCTGTGCGCTGCTCTCAGCATGATTGCAATCATGGGCTGGGAGAATCTCCCCTGGGTTAGAAGAACAAGGGAGGTAGATTCCTGTTGATAAACAATTCTTTGGTATACAAAGTTAGTATGGCATGTTGTAGCTCAGGTCTCTGTCCCTGCAAAATTACATTTGGAAAATATTCCACATAGTTTGAACAACCAATCTGATTCCCTACCAACATCTATTTATAAATTTTTACCTACTGTCCCTCTTAGCACAACTTCATATTGCACTTAAAGCTTAAGTTCAAATGTCGAAGCGGTAGTCTAATATGGCATATCCAATATCCAAGTTCAAATTTCTGCTAGGTGTGGGCAGCGGGGACAGTGCTTAGGAAAATTGGTTCATATTTCAGTTCAGAATATGACAGAAACCCCATGACTCGTACCTCCAAAATCCTATTGAAGTGATACTGCAGTTAATGCCAACAAAAATATGATTTCCTACAGTCAGCTAAGAGCACAGTTCATTTCTTTTTCAGTGTTTTTTTTAAATCTTGTAAGAGCGGAATGAATTTCTTTGGCTCTCAAGTACATCCAAGGTACAACGTTTTGTTCTCATCATTGCACAAACACCATCTGTGGCTGCAAGTCTCTATCTAAACTTATTCTGAAAATCTATCTACCCGATTTTAGCATTTCTATATTTCCAATTGCTGTTCAATGGTCCCCTGTGATCCTTATTCTAAATAGGAGGCACGAAATTTATTATATTGCAAGTTGGGTTCCTGACATAAAATTCCATTCCATTTGGGTAGAGGCAGCCTACTGAGCTTTACTTTACATTTGGAAGACAGAGGCAAAATCTGGACCCTCTTTAGAAATTATTTACAAAATACAAATTTAGCTCCAGTAACAACACATGCTGTCTGGTGATTTTATTAAAAGCTTTTCCTACATCAAACAATAGAGTAGAATGTGTGGCTTGGTCTTTTTGCCTTTATTCAAATCAATTAAATCTACTACAAACAAAATATGTATTTCCCCGGAAATAAGACAGTGTCTTCTTTTCTTTTGATCCCTGAAATAAGCACTTGGCCTTATTTTCGGGGAGGTCTTATTATTTTTGAAGTGCAGAGGTGGCGAGTGTGGTCACCTCATGGCTGCTGCTGTGATGCAATATTTTTGGGGAGGTCTTATTTTCGGGGGAGGACTTATTTTAGCACATTCGCTCAAAAGCCCGATTGGGCTTATTATCCAGGGAGGTCTTGTTTTTGGGAAAACAGGGTACTATATGATCCATAGCTAGTTTTGATCAACCCAACCCAATCATTGTTGATCACAGAAAATATTACTTGTCTTACTACTCTGTAAACTTACTTCATGAAATTTTTGAACAATTAAGCAAACCCTAACCCTAACCTAACCCTAACCCTAAAGCTAACCCTAAGCCTAACCTTAAAGCTAACCCTAACCCTAGCCCTAACCCTACTATCCTACGGGGGGGGGGGATCAATCCCTGGTGCTTTATCATTATTCATATTCAGAATCATTAATTTATCCATACTCTATAGGGTGACAAATAATAAGTAATTGGATTGTGGAAGATTGAGTTTTAACTTTAAAATCATCTCCATGTTCATTAGACCAATTCTGATGTTTATTGGTTATGTCAAGATAAAATTTAAAAAATTTAAAATGTATACCTATTTGTCTTATCTATCTATCCTATGCTTATTTCTAAAATCTATGACAATATATTCATCTCTTTTATGCTTCATGCTACTTGCCAACATCCAGTCAGGTTTTTCACTATTTCCCCATTGTTTAAAAAAGCTATATTATTTCCAATATGATATCTCATAACTATCTATATGCAGATTAAGTGAAAAAATATATGTCCATGCTAATTAAGAAAGGAGACAAAAATGATAAATGAGACAAAAAGGAGAATAAATAGAAAATAAGGAATAAGGAATATCACTTTTAGCTGCCATGGTTTTGTATATCTATCTCTGGAACTGGAACAAATTCATATAAAAGCAACATTCAGCATGAATCTCTATTTTAAAAGGGTAGGTGTATTGCTGAGCCACTGGTCATGCAATTCACCAATGGGGAAATAACTTCTAAATATCCTCCAAATCCTCTCCCGTTTTTCATCTGATCCCTCTGGTTGCAGAAGAATAAAGTGGTTACACACCATGAACCCATAAACGCCTTTGTGAGAAAACCTTCCTTTCCAGCAGCCAGGATCACAGGCTGATTATCCATGTATTCATTCTAATGAGGATGTATAGCAAGTGAGCATACCCTTGTTTCCCCCATCCTGGGTCAAAGAGCAACATCAAATAGATAGGACTGATATGATACAGGGGGAGAACAAGGCACTTGAAAATTCACCATCAATACACACATGAGCCTTAAATGTGCCATGCTTGATTCCTTGACGTGTCTCATTTTTTGAGAGGAAAAGTATGTAGGAACTGGACATATATACCTCATTAAATCATTATAATATAATATAATAGATTTATATGTTTACGTCCTCCGCCTGAGATACAATGTGGGCAAGAAGATAACATTTTCTTTTAAATGGTGACATCTAGTGGCCACATGTATGTATGGCTGATTGTAAAAAGCAGTTTGTTGTCTTGAAATTGAAATATGCTAGGCGGCTCATTTCCCCCCAGCAATCTTTATTATTTTTTTTCTGTGCAGTGCATGCAGCATGCCAGTTATTTGGGATTAACCTTTGTTAGCCTAAAAAGAGATTTCCTTGAGCAGAAATACAAGACCTCTCTTCCCTACATTTTGTAGCTATTGTATTTGCTGAAATATAGTCCAGATTCCCCAGGAGAGGGGGGCTGCATTCCAGATGAACAAGAGTCAGCAAAGATTGGATAGTTTGTGTGAGAAGCAGAGAATTAAGATGGCTGCTCCCTAGGACAGTGATGGCGAACCTATGACACGCGTGTCAGTGCTGACACGCGTAGCCATTTGGGGTGACACGCACAGGATTTCATGCGATTCATCCTCGGCTCCTGCACGGCCGCCGAGGATGAAAGAATCTGTGCTGGAGGAACGGGGGGGCGGGACGTGTGATCTCCCCCGCCCACACTCACTTACTGTATCGCTGCCGCCCCTTTCTGAGCGCAGGGGCTGCTGGTAAGGCGTGCGTGCCGTGCGCACACACGTCATCAGCGCGGTGAGGGAGGACCCGCAGGAGAGGAGCGCGGGAACAGTGCGCGCCTCTCTCCAGTCAGGCTGGCACAGAGAGTCTACTCCTGGTTAGTTAAAGAATTCGCCCTCCCCCTCACTTATCTCAGTTCACGGCAGGGCTGTGGAGTCTGCTGCTTCCAGCTCCACGTCCTCATCAACATGCCGCTCCGGTCCGCCCCCGCTATGAATATTCATATTCTTCGCCCTCGCGTCACTAGGAATATTCATATCAGGGGCGGGCTGGAGCGGCATGTTGATGAGGACGTGGAGCTGGAAGCAGCCGACTCCACAGCCCTGGTTCATGGCACCCCAAACAAGTTCAATAGTATCAAGGGCAACATACGAAATCAACTGATGAACAAAGAAGTTACTAAGCAGGTATGTTAAATAATTTGTTTTTAGTTTATTAAATACAATTATATATTGCAATTATACATTTTTGTAGTTTAAACTATAAATTGCGCAAAATTATGTTTTTGTCGAAGTGACACACAACGCGAGTTATGCTCGATTTTTTGCCGATTTTTGACACACCACGCCAAAAAGGTTGCCCATCACTGCCCTAGGAGTTCTCAAAGTATATGTTTAATGGCACAAGTAGTCTGCTTTAGTTTAGCAAGTGTTCTGTCTATAGAATAGATGAGGAACAATCAGCAGGGGTATCCATCAGTAGTGGGTTGCTAGCCAGTGTACTATAGGTTCGTGCGTGTTCATGCGTGCAGAAACATTCAGGTGGGTGGGCGGAGCCTCCCGCCGCTGCCACTACCGATTCAGCTGAACCGGGCCGAACTGGGAGCAACCCACCTCTAGTATCCATCCCTGTCAACATTAAGACTTATGGACTTCAACTCCCAGAATCCCCCAGTCTGCATGTTCGTGGCTTAGAGGAATCTTCATGTATCTTTCTTGGTTTCTGAAGGATACCAAGTCTTGAATCAATACCTCGCAGTGTAATATAACATTCCTGCGCAAATGGCCTTTGTCCTTCTATATATTGTTCTCACAACTAGCTTGTGGGCTTCGTGAAGGCAGAACTGGCCAATCAGCAACAGAAGCAGACTGCTTCACTAAATTGATCTAAATCACACAAATGGTTCTTTCTCTATTTTTAAGGAGTTAGAAAAATCATGCCACGTATACATTGTATACTGAGCACATGTGGAATACATTTTTAAATGTCTAAAATCTCCAATCAAATGTTTGGCAGGGAAGCCAACTTAAGAGTTCTTATAAACCCACTTCATGTGTGTGTGAATGTTTTTAAATTACTCAAAATATCTAAAGGTAATTATTTACATTTTAGAAATGTAAATTTCTGTACAGAAAATTTATTTACATTTTGCTGTTTCCTGAAGTGCAAGATTTCAGGATACAATGATTAACTGAACTCGGTTTTTAGCTATTTCTTCACAAAGCATGCGCTCAGCAAACTGGTAGTAAACTGGTTAGGAACCCACCACTGGTGGGTAGGTGTGAGAAATATCACTGAACCCACCTGCCATGCAGTCGTCTGTTTGCTTTATGGGGAAGATGGTTTAACAAATAGAGGAGAGGGGAACAACCATTACTGAAAATCTTACAATATCCCTAAACTTTATCAAGACATTTCCAATGAGTGCTTTGGTGGAACTGATGTGCCTTGAATAGGAAGGCGACACTGCGACCAACAAGTGCCCAAATGTTGGATTCGGACTGCCAAAATTTCTCTGGTGAAAGGAGAGATCTCAAGATTACGCAGTACTTCAGAAAGCTCTTTTTTGTGAGAAGTTGACAGGAATTGTGTTTTTGTGGTCAACCTGTGATCAGCTAGGAGTCTCAGGATTTCACTAAGCTTGTCACTACCAATGTAGCTATATGTTTCTAGGTTCAACTGAGGTTTACCTCTTAATCACTTTGGGGGTTTTGTTGTTGTTTTTAATGGATTTTTGCTGATTAATAAGGAGAGACAAGATTTTAGAGATTGATTTATAGAGAATGGGATAAGATATAGGATGAACAGTTGCCTGGCTTTATTTTAAGACATGGTGATATATTGTTAAGACTGATCATACTTGCTGGGAATGAAGGAAAGATTTATTTTTCTCCTTTTTTTCTTTTTTTCTTTTCCTGTACAAACAAACATACATACATACAAACATACATACATACAAACATATATATACACCGTACATACATACATACATACATATACATACATACACACAGTATATATACTGTACCTTGTGTTTATTTATCTGTATATTTTTCAGTAAAATTACTACAAAAATGACCCTAAACTTTATCATAACTGGTTAATGAACGTATATCTCCTTATTTGGTACACACACCTATACATCACACCTATAAAAACAATTCTATCATGGAAAAATGAATAGGACGAAAACCGCTCAGCTGTCCTACCAAAGCTTTGGCAGAGAGGGTATGCATTCATCTGACACTATGTATCCTTGCTAGCTAACTAAATTTTATGGCTATCCCTGCTTAATAATTAAAGTTGGGCTAGAAGTCAGGTAGCTTTTAATATACTATTATAATAAATATAATATAATATTATCATGCCATTGTTTGTAGTCAGTCTGTTCAATGCAATCGTCCTGCAGCAGCTACGGTAATTGGATGGCCCACTGTTTCTTCAGCTTCTTTACAGAGATGGTGCTTGCTGTTTGTTGCTGTCTTCTCCATTCTGGCTAAGAGTTCTTTGTTCTTAAGTCTTAGTCTTGTGCAACCAGAATTAGCCTCTTGGTCTCTTTTTTCATCTTTCCTGTTGCTAAACATTGTTAAACATTGCCACGTCCTGTTATCTGCTTTGCCTGCTAGAGTTTTTATGTACTGGCCATGTAATATTTTATCTACCGGTAGTAACGTCTCTTTTCTATTTTTTATTTGTCTTTCTTATAAGGCTGTTTGATCTCTTTGGTATTCAGTAAGCCTTCCTGGTTTCCTACGTTCAGTGCATCATCTTAATTGTCTTTCAGATGCTCTTCCAATGCCCTTTTTTCTTCTTCAACTGTCTGGTGTAATTGCAACATTCTGCGCCCACCTTTGCTCCTTGGTCAGAAGAGTCTGTCAATGTCAATATGTGGCATGATTCATGGCCATTATTTTTCTGGTCTCCTTAGCCAGAGTTTTTGTTCTGCTTGAGTCCAGTCCATTATTCAGCTCCCCAAGAGGAAGACAAGTAGGAGGTGGGGGGAGGAAGAGGGAGAAGGACGAGTTGCTTAGGAGTGGGGAGGAAGGAGGCCCATGTACCACCGGGCCTAATCAACCAAGGCCTCCCAACCCACAGTGAGGGGAAGTTGCAGCACTCCTGTTGTTGTAATGGCAGCCATTCTAAAAATGCAGCCTAATTTTGATCATGTGACAGCACCATTGTAACAAATGGTCATAAGTCAAGGACTACCTGTACAGAGCTCTGATAGAGCTCTCTAGTTTTATTTAATGTCTAAGTGGCCATTTTCTCTCTTTATTCTTCATCCCCTTTTACAATGGGATTTCCAATATCACAATTTAGGCAGACAGAGGAAATTTAGCTCACCTCGATTCTTTCAAGGTTCTTTATAATTTCCTTGATTCTTTCCCATATCGAAGTCAATCTTCTCCCCCTGAATTTCTGGCTCATAGTAAATATAGCCTTTTATGCTGGCAGACACTTTTCTAGGTAAAAACAAACACTGATATTTTTCGTTAATATTCTCATACTTGAATTTTGTAACATATGATATTCTATTGCTTCGGACCACTTTCTCTAACCTGGATCCACCAGTTCTTTGGATTTGTAGCTAGAAAAGCTAAAGCAGTGTTTCTCAACCTTGGCAACTTGAAGACGTCTGGACTTCAACTCCCAGAATTCCCCAGCCAGCATTCGCTGGCTGGGGAATTCTGGGAGTTGAAGTCCAGACGTCTTCAAGTTGCCAAGGTTGAGAAACACTGAGCTAAAGGAACTCTGGGAATGCTATTATCAAGAAAAAAACTGGATTTATTGTTGATATAACAAGCCTTCAAATTGTGCAAATTGGCAACCCATAAAACCTCTCCAATAATAGTACATGTAGTCCTCAACTTACAGTCATTTGTTTAGTGACCATTCAAAGCAACACACTGAGATGTTACTCTCTTATAGTTTTCATTGGCTTCTTTCCAACCAGGTTTGCATTCTCAACCATCACCATCACCCCAGCTTCCCCATAGGAAAAGATTCTTCCCTTCCAAGGAGGCAGAATTTGGGCCACCACTCATGACCGATTATGCCATCTTCCAGACCAGCCCCAGGCCTCTCTGCCCTGCCTAGGCCACCTGCTTCCATAAAGGATTGTGGATGCTGGAGCCTGAGGGCTGGGAGACCCGTCCCTCAACCTTCCAGTGCCACAGCAGACTCTCCAGTGGCAAGGTTTGCCCTCCCTCCTCTCTCTCTCTCTCTCTCCTCCCCCCCTCCCCATGTTTCTCCCGCCAGCCTAGGACCTCATATCTTGGTAGCTCAATAAACAGAGGTTTCCATAGCAACCAGTTCCGGCTGTGCGGACTTCTCCCACTAATGAGATGAAACAAGAGACGGCAGGAAGGAAGTGCTTTGCTTAGGAACCTGTTGCGGGGAGGGGGGCAGTTTGAGGGCGCCCAGGCAGCTAAGTCTTTAAAAAAAGATGACACCAGGACTGTCAACCACGGTCATTTAAAAAACTAGCATTATTATTACTGTTATAAAGCACAATCTGTAAGGCAGAAGGCAAGTCCCTTCTACCTGCCTGCTATGGTCGGGTGGTTGCTTCTAATAGGACAGAAGCCTTGCAGTGAAGTGCCAGCAATGAAAATGCTGAAATTGCCACTTCTCTCAGAGCACGCTAAGACCTGAAATAGGTACTTCAATCTGTTTTAAGTAATTCTGGCTTTATTCTATTTAGGTTTTTTCAAGGATTGGTCTACGGGGTTTTTTATTAGAGAAAGGAACGCAAGCGCCCAAACTATACATTCTCAACATATTTTTTCAATAATAATAATAATAATAATAATAATAATAATAATAATAATAATAATAATACAGACATCACATTGGTTGAGAAAAATAAGGTCACAATCATAGACATCGCAATACCAGGTGATAGCAGGGTCGCCGAGAAGGAACATGAAAAAATTGCAAAATACCAGGACTTAAAAATCGAAATTCAACGACTATGGCACAAACCAGCAGTGGTAATTCCAGTGGTAATTGGCACACTGGGTGCTATTCCAAAAGCACTGGAATTACATTTAAAACAGTTAAAAATTGACAAAATCACCATCAGTCAAATGCAAAAAGCCGCACTGCTTGGATCTGCACGCATATTACGAAAATACGTTATGACGTCCTGGGCCCCTGGGTGGGGCCCGACTAGTAACCAATGCCAAATCCAGCGAAACAACTGGCCGCTGTGATACAATTGTATAATAATAATAATAATAATAATAATAATAATAATAATAATAATAATAACAACAACAACAACAACAACAACAACAACAATCAGTAATATGTACCAACCAACCCCAAAGGCTGTGAATCTCACCAAAGATTAACCACATAACAACAACAACAACAGTCCAGATTTAACAGAGCAGAAGAGAAGAGAAAATAAAATAAAAACATAAAGAGCTTCAAATAGAAGCAGAACAACTGTGGCAAAAGAAAGCACAGATAGTACCAATAGTAAGAGGCACCTTGGGTGCAATTCCAAAACATCTGGAGGGCCATTTAAACACCATCGGCATTGACCAAATTACCATCAGTCGATGGCAAAGGCAGCTTTATTTGGAACAGGTTACCTCCTGCAACAATACCTTTAACATTATTAAACAACATCTGTCTATTCCAGGTCCTTAATAAAGACTGAATAGGTGGACAAAAATGCCAAATCCAATCTAAACATCTGCTAACTGTGTTACCATAATTAATTAAATTTCTATTATGCTTGATTCTGGGTAATTCATAACTAACAGATTACAATGAAATTGTTAAAAAATAAAACCCAATGAAGTGAAGGGTCTCACTCTTCTTTGCTGAAGGTCTGGATGAAGAGTTTTAAACTGCATCAGACCCCCTCACTTTTCCTTAGGAGACAATATGTATTATTTCAAACTGAGATAAGGCAGCTTTTCATTTTCATTTGAAAGGGTGGCACTGCTTGGCTCTCCTCTTTCCCCTCTGCTCTTTCCCCTCACCATTGTCCATTCCCATATCTTGCCCTCTTCATTTAGTCAGCAACACACACACACACACAAACACACACAAACACACACACACACACACACACACACACACAAAGATAAAGAACAGGAATGTTGAACGTTTCCATATCGTCCTTCACATGAAAGGCTGAACAAGATACAAAAAGAAGGACATTTTCAGAAGAGGAATAAACTCCAACCCCAAAAAGTACCCGGCAGTATTCCTCCCGATGCCCAACCTATCTTCGTCTAAAGTGCAATGAAATGCCAACAGAGGCAACCATAACCATTTGATTTTTATTTTTTATTTTATTTTTGGGGACATGAGCCAGAAACCATCACTCCCTTTAGTACTGAAAAATCTCAGGTTTCACATAATAATTTCATGAGTAAGCACATTCCAGTCTGTGAAATATGTACAAGCTGCAGATCAAAATTGTCTAGCAAAAGCTATCAATAACATGGCCCAGTGAAAATCCAGACTGGAATGAAAGTGGGGGGTCTCAACTGGTATTTTGGAAACCAGATTGAATTTAGATACTGTCTGCAATACGACCACAGTGCTGACTGACAAAAGCTAGGAGTGCTCCCATGAATCACTTGACCACTGGACTGAAAACACCGATCAATGCAATTAATCAATGGGTTTCTCATAGCTCAAGAAGTATTGCCTAGCAGATGGATTTTATTCCTACCTGCCCTGTACAGAAGGTTTGTAATGCTCCTGAAACAAGCTCTATATAGTTGCCTTCTAATTTCAGCAATATATTTAATCCTATCCCCTGGAAAGATCAGATCTCTCCCTCTCCCCTTTAAGCTACAGAATATTGCCTGGTATAAGAGGAGATGTTTAAAAGCATTGGGGGGGGGAGGGATGAGACACTAATTTAAATACCAACATATATATTCTTTGAACAGAAATAACATTGGCCTGTTTCTAAGAGTTGCAAACATCCCCTCCTTGCATTGCTGCATAAAGAAAATGACTCCTTTAACTGTACTTGGAGTAGGATAGTCCAACACAGCCATTCACATGTTCTGCAATACCAGTTGCAAGCAGATGATGGCTCCCAAGCTGTGCTACTATTAAAATAAGCATAATGCATTTTTAACCCCCTGGGCATAGGCTTTTGCAGCTGCAGGGTCAAAACAGGCCAGGGAAGAAATGAGCTCCATCAGCATATTTTTCAAATGCCGAGCAGCTTTTACTTGGCGCTATTATCACATAAGGTCAACATAGCAATTTCCTTTCTTAGTATTGAGATAGCGTTGGTCTAATCCAAGTTAGTGTTCTCTAGATGTGCTAGATTTCTACTGCCATAATCCCTATCCAAGAGGTGGCTGGGGAATTTACATATTTGGCATACATGGAGTGGAGGGGCTACACTAAAAAGTGCTAACCTAATTCACCTAGATTAATACTCCTCTTCCCTAAGCCCAGGCAAGCAATTATTATAGGCTGAAGATCACAGCTACAGGAATATGTACAGTACAGAAGATTCCTAATTGACGCCTAAACAACATCGAGAGTTAAAGCAAAGGCCTGTCTGTATGCCTCCCTCTGTGCTTTGACCTTTTTCAAAGCAATCGTAGCAGCAGTATGTATAATATGTGTGAAGCAGAATAATTTGGGCCTTGAGTGAGAACTCTGGATTGATTTATTTGATTAACCATTTGTTTGTGTTTGTTTTGTTTGTTTTTCTTGGTTTCCACAGTATTCTCAGGAGTCTTCTCCAACAATAAAATTCAAAAGCATCAATACTGTCCTTCTCCTGCTCCTTCAAAGGCTAACTTTCACTTCCATGGATTATTACAGGAACTACTGTTTGTGCTGTTCTGACCTTTGTAAACATAGGTACATCAAAGCATCTACATGTCTTCTCCAAGATCTTCATGGCTTTTCTACCAAAGTGTTACCGTAGATTGCAGCATATTTCTTGACTGCTTTTTCCTTTATTATTGATGGTTGATGCTCAAAGGCAGAAGCTACCCACCATTTCAATCACTTCATTGTTAATTCTAAGTCTGGGCATTCCACCAATTCTCATTATTTTGACCTTCCTTATTTTTAATGTAAGCCCCCTTTTTTTCACTGCACTGCTTGACTTTTATTACTGGAATTTGCATTTTCAGCTATCAGACTAGTGTTATCAGTATAATGCAGGTTATTGGTGGTTTTTACCTTCAATTTTAAAACATAATCTTCCATTCTAGTATTCCTTAATATATATTCAGTATTGGATTTATGTGAAATTGAATATTTACAATAGTTTACACATTCAGTTAAGTATCTCTTTTTTGGTATTGGTATGTAGATTGTCCTCTTCCAGTCTGTTTGGCCACTGTATTGTTCTCCAGATTTGCTGACATAATTTGTTGATTCTTCTTCTTTTGCCAGCCATGTTTCTGTGGATATTCCATCAGTTCCTGTAGCCTTCAGACTTGGTAAGATTTGGAGTGCTGATCTATCATCTACTACTACCAGTAGAACTCCTTGTAAGTAGGGAATACCTTCTAATCTAAACTATCTAGGATGTTGTCATCTCTGATTTTCATTATTTCAGATATTCCTTCCAACCTTGTTTGATTTCCTTTGAATTGGTCACTACCTCTCTATTGGCATCCATTACAATACTAAATAAAGATTGGAAACCCCTTCTGAATTTAGAGATATTTTGAAGATTTTCTTTGTTTTTCCATGTCTGATTCTATCTTCAGATGTTTTCAGATGAGCAAGCACATTCAGATTTCAGTTTTCAGTTTTGAGATGTTGTTGCAATAGTCCTTATCTGTCCCCTCTAAGTGCTTTCTGAAATTATTTGTTAAATTCTCTCTTTTCTTCTCCTTCTCTGTAATTTCCACAATTTAACATTGCTTTTCCCCCCTTCTGCTTCTTCATCTCTGGCAATCTCTTTCCACATTCATTCTTTACAACTTCTTTGAATTCGTTCACTTTAAACTAGTGTGTTCCTTGAAAATAGTGGGCATATTCAAGATCATAAGCAGGCAAAGCGGTTGGCTTTCTTCTTCTTTAGCTTAGCTTGGAATTGCATACAAGTAGTTTGTGATGAATTAATTCATTTGCCACTATCACTAAAGCGATCCTATGGCTCCAGCATCTTCCTATATTGCTGCTACCACCCAATTTAAATGCCTGCTTGCTTTAGCTGAGCAGCTGGGACAACTTCACACCTTAGATGACCCTGCTGTGAATAGATATTCTTGACATACACTCCTCACATTCTTCCTTCATTCTTCCCAGAAACTTGCCCCCACCATAATGAGATAGCACAGCAGGACCTGAGGGAATAACCTGACACTATGTTAATCGCCGGAGACCATTACTAGTCTAAAATCACTCTACAGCCAATCACTGTATTGACTAGCTATCAAATATACTGCCAATATATACTTTTTGATTTCTTGACGATTGCAACATTATAGGGTGACTTATGTATTTATGAATATTCCATTTAGACCTAGCATTTCAAACTGACCTTTTTTGTCATTGATGTTAAGCAAATCTCATGTCTATGGACGTTCTCAATAATCCAAGTCATGGTTGTCCCAAAGGCACTTTTCAAAAGGCAACTGGACTTTCTTGTGTGTGGGGGGGGTGTCCGTGTGTCCCTTTGTATGAATCGATGGGTGTATTAATTAATGGCCAAACTGAAGTAGGTACCGCTTTCTTCTATATACATGTTATATGGCATTAATAAATGAAATAAAAATGAGTTTGGAATGAAAATTTCAAAAGAATATATTTTAAATAAACAAAACAATATGCAATTCTGTAGTACCAATAACACAATGTTGAAATGGTTCACATGTGGGCCACTGGGTATCTTTTGGCCACATCTACATCACAAGGTGGTTAAAAGTGTGACATGAAAAAAATGTAAATAATTCCTTACAGAAATATTTGCATATCAAATTATTAAAATAGTAAAATATTAAAAGTATACCATAATGTCATAAAGCTTTGCCAACAAGAACTATCATTGCAAGAGGGATTTTGTTTCCTTTAGGTAACAGACAGATGGTTAGGGTTTTTTTCAGTTTAATTGGCTTCCATGCTTTCTCCTTAGATTTTAGCGAAAAATGTAGAAACATTTCATGTAAACTTATAAGGATAAGGAGGAATCTAAAATTGCAATTGTTTAAAAGTAAGCAGTGTTACAATAAGATTGTGGAACCAATGTTTGAAAGATTGAAACTAAATTCATAAGATTTGTATTTGTTGTTAAGGACCCTTTGTAATTTCCACTGCAACCGCCTGTTGTTTAGTACACTACTGTTGTATTATAAATAGTCAGGATCATTTATACAAGATCACATCAATCAGTCAGAGGATTGTGTGAACTCTTCTGTAATTTTTTTCAGAAAAAAACACTCTTCCTTTGGGGGGAGGCAAACTAGATGACAGTGGTGGATAACCTTCCTTCCAGGGGTGAAATTCAGCAGGTTCTGACCAGTTCTGGAAAACCGGTAGCAGAAATTTTGAGTAGTTTGGAGAACCAGTAAATACCATCTCTGACTGGCCCCACCACCCCCATCTATTCTCTGCCTCCCGAGTCCCAGCTGATCAGGAGGGAATCGGGATTTTACAGTAACCTTCCCCTGCCACGCCCACCAAGCCATGCCCACAGAATTGATAGTAAAAAAAATTGAATTTCACCACTGATTCCTTCAATGAAGGAAGGAAGGAAGGAAGGAAGGAAGGAAGGAAGGAAGGAAGGAAGGAAGGAAGGAAGGAAGGAAGGAAGGAAGGAAGGAAGGAAGGAGCGAGGGAGAAAGGAAGAAAGAAAGAAAGAAAGAAAGAAAGAAAGAAAGAAAAAAGAAAGAAAGAAAGAAAGAAAGAAAGAAAGAAAGAAAGAAAGAAAGAAAGAAAGAAAGAAAGAACGAACGTATTCAGGCATCCTGACTTTCTAGGGATCTGGTCAGAAATTTTATTTCTTCTCCTGTAGAGACAGAAGTAGGGATATCTGGCTACAAAGCTAATAAAAACCCTTCTTTGAAAAGTCAAGAAGTTGTTTTTTTTCTCTCAGTTCTGGATGCCATATTTAGGTGAGGAACCAGAGCAATCCTCAACTTGCAACAGTTCATTTAGTGACCAAAGTTACAACGGCCCTGAAAAAAAGAGACTTGTGACCATTTTTTCACACTTACAACCATTGTACCATCCCTGTGATCAAAATCCAGATGCTTGGCAGCTGGTTCATATCTGCGACCTTCTGAAAAGCAGTGTCAAAGAGGAAGCCTGATTCACTTAACGACTGTGTTACTAACTAAACCACTGCAGTGATTCACTTAGCAACTATGGCAAAAAAATCATAAAATGAGGCAAAACTCACTTAACAAATGTCTCACTTAGTGTCTAGAATTTTGGGCTCAATTGTGACTGTAAGCCTCGACTTACAGCCATTAATTTAATGACCATTCAAAGTTACAAGAACAGGGAAAAAAGTGACTTACAACCAGTTCTCACACTTACAACCGCCACAGCAATCCCCTCCATCAAGAGTTGCGTGTTTGTCAACCAGCATGTTTTTCTGCTGGTTGCAGCATCCCAGAATCGTATCATTGCCATTTGTGACCTTCCCAGCTGGCTTCCAAAGTCAGTGGGTGATTGGATTCACTTAATGACCGTGTGATTCAGTTTAAAAACTGCAGTGATTCACATAACCCCTGTGGCAACAAAGGTCGCAAAATTGAGCTTGACTCACTTAACAAATGCCTTGCTCATGGTGGAAATGGTGGTCATAAGTTGAGGACTACCCGTACAGTGTAAAATCTCCAACTCAAAGACTCTCCAAAAAGTTTAGGCAATGGACCCCACCAATCCGCCTTTGGTATGGTTGAGGGAGATGATGATGGAAGCTACCCTCCAACCTAACCCAAAGGATGCAGGATTGGAGAAGGCCGACACAGGAACACGCTTCCAAACCCTCCCTTCTCCAGCTCCCTTCCAAATGTCTTCATGACATTTTTTTTAAAAAAATAATTACTTTTCAAGTGATTGAAGAAAGAAAAGGCAGAGCGGTGGGTTACAAAAGCCAAAGAGCCCTATGGAGGGTTTTGGCGGGTGCTTCTGTCCACAAAAGGGGTTTGGAAAGGCCATTATTGTTTCCCTTTGCCTGGAATGATTGGTTCCCCATCTGCCTCTCCTGCCTCCCAGGCGGAAAGGAATCACACAGCACAGCAGGGAGAGGCCTGTGTTATATTGCCTTCTAATTTGCTACGCATTTCCACACCATTTGCTTCCCTTTCTCTCTCCTAGGCTGGAAAGGCATTTGCTGCCCAGGGGGTCGTGGCTGACCAAGGGAGCTGGAGCTAAGTCCAGAAGAGCTGCCTGTCAGGGGACCCGCTTGGGGGCTGCTCCAGGTGTTCCTATGGTTACCCAGAAGCCACAGGGACAATAAGGGTCTCAGGCCAGCTGACTGGTGGAGATTTGAGAGCTATACATCTATCGTTTCCTTATTGCGAGGCATACTCATATTCTAACAGGCCAGAAGCCCCTTAATAGCCGTGGCCAGCCTATGCTATTTAAACCTCTCCATCAGCCCTGCTGCATTGCAGAAGTTTGTACAGCTGGACATGGGAAATAAATACTCTAGGAAACTATTTTCCTACCAAGAGCTGTTGTAGTCTAGAAGTTCTGACCAATTTCCTCTGAATTCCAGATTCTCCTGGGTCAACCTGCTCTTGGATTGATATCTAAGATAACCTTTTCCAGATTTCAGTGTCACCAGAGATAAAACTCAGCAGACTGGAAACGGAAGATAAAGACATTTTCGGGCATGGCACCTTGGATTGAAAAGCAGGTTGGTAGACGTTAACATGAGGAAATGAGCCAGATACTCATTGCATTTGGGCTGCTGAAAGATACGAAATCATTGAAATCTAGAACATGGAAGTTGCACAGCTTTCAGTTCAAGTTATAATGAAGCAGAAGCAATTATTTGGCTGACTCAGGAATGGCCATCAAGCCAGTTTGTCCAGGCTGTGGGTGTCTTCACGTCTCGTCCATTGTGATGTGAATTGCACTTGCAAGAAGTCTATCTGAAATCTCTGCCAGGGTGGCTTTGTTTTGATGGTTTCACAGTTTGTCAGTGGGAAATACTCAGGAAGGTCAAAAAGTGCTCTCAAAGGCTGTTGCAATCATTCCAGTGAAGCACATAAAAAGTCGGCTGTTCTTCTTTTTCTAGTACTATAATGTCAATATTTCCCTAGAGCTGGAACAAAATATCAGTAATATCATGCAGGGTTTTTTCCCCCTCTTTTCAACAGTTTTTTATTAGTTCATAATATTGCATGCAAAGAAAATACAAAAATAAATAGTAGGGAAAATAGGGAAGGGAAAAGTGAGGGCAAGGAAAGGGGAAAAAGAAAAGACATTTCCCTTTGGTGCTGTAGAATAAGCCATTAACATCAAACCTCAACTTTTTATTTTTAAATAATAGTATAAACTAGCTATTTCTATAACAACAAATCTATCTAATTGGTAAAACCCAAAATCAAAGTTTCATTTTTTTCCCCACCTCAAGCACAAAGTCCAGAAGCGGTTTCCAAGTAGAAATAAAAGTATTTATATATTTTTTCCTTGATCAAAACAGTCAATTTAGCCATCTCTGCTAACTCCATCACTTTTTGCAGCCATTCATCCATTGTTGGGATCAAGGTGACCTTCCATTTCTGTGCGTAAAGTAATCTTGCTGCCGTCAACATGTATAACATTAAACTTCAAAAAAAAATTCTAGGTCTTTTTCCATTAAACCCAAAAGAAAAGTCTTGGGTTTTCTCTTTATATTCACTTTAAGAATTTTCCATATTAAGATGTGTATCCTACTCCAATATTTCTTTGCTTTATCATCCATCCACCATATATGATAAAAAGTCTTTACATTTACATTTCCAAAATTCATTTGAAATACCTTTATACATTCTTGACAACTTATCTGGAGTTAAATACCAACATCATATTATATAAACGTATATTTAAGTTATAGTTGAATGTAAATTTTAAACCTTTATTCCACATATTCTCCCATTGTTCAAGCATTACAGGGTTTTTTTTTCTCTTAAAGCAATCTATATTCCTCTATTTTGACAATAACCTACAACTGTGTGTTTCTACTTACAGTAATATCAGAAATGTTAAAAAAGCTCTAACACAATACATATTCTTTTGGGAATAAAACCTGTGGAGCTTATTGGAACTAACATTTAAATAAAGATACACAGGATTCTGATGCTAGTTAGGGATTGCCATGTTGAAGGGTACAAACATAAAGAGAGTGCTGCCCTGATTTTTAAAAAACCCCAAGGGACCTACTCATCTGTTACAAGAAGGTTATTTAAAAAATGCTCTCTGATTTCTATCAAAGTCTCCAAGTATTTAGCAGTCAGGAAAAGCCTTTGAAACATCCTCCTTCAGAATTAGATATAATTAGGTATGATGTTTAATAAAATGGTAGCAATGTGTGTTACCACCAAATGGTTTGTTTCAATTTAGATTCATAAGTGGATCAGTGGTCACTTAAGCTCCATCTTAAATATGAATGTTTCAGCAGCTAGTATGTTATTGTGCACCATGGTTTAAATTTGGCCTGCCAAGATTTGCTTCCAAATTCATATGGAGCAATGAAGTGCATGGCTTCATTCTATATTATCTTTTATGATAAGGAAGCCAGTGGTGGGATTCAAAAATTTTGTGGGAGTGGCTTGGTGGGCTTGGCATGGCTTGGATGAGCATGGCAGGGAAAGGATACTGTAAAATCTCCATTCCCCCCCCCCCCCCGCCACTCCAGGGGAAGGTTACTGCAAAATCCCCATTCCCTCCGGATCAGCTGGGACTTAGGAGGCAGAGAATAGATGGGGGCAGGGCCAGTCAGAGGTGGTATTTACTGGTTCTACGAACTACTCAACATTTCTGCCCCTGGTTTCCCAGAACTGGTCAGAACCTGCTGAATACCACCTCTGAAATGGAAGCTATAGAAACATAATCATAGGTAAGTAGAATTATCCCTATAGCTGCAAGAGGGAGAGCTGGACAATAGAAGACCTGCTTTTTCATACAAATGTGTCTAAGAATTAATAAGTGCATTCAAAATTCTCCTCCAGGTACTTTCACTATCAGAAGTTATATGCAGAGAATGACTTAGAAAAAAATAACTAGGAATGTCAAATAAATATTTTTAAAAAGCAACAAGAAAACACCCTTTCTTTCCCATGCAAATATTACTTTAGGCTTGGGGAGGGCTAATTCTGGAAGAGGTCATGCCAACAAATCTTCTTTCATTCTCCCATCTTCGGTGTCCTGGAAAGGAATTCTTGCTGAAACTGATCTCAAACATAGGGGGAAAAATATTGTACTGGACACAAGCACCAGGGTCAAAACATATAAATAATTTGGTATAAAGTATGATGTGAGTTAATTCAGGATTAAAGTAAAGAATAGCTTGGTGGAATATGTGGCGCTAGTCGGGAGTTAGAACATTAGAGTACTTCGGAAAAATTGTAACACAATTTTGATGATTAATTTTAGTTTAGTTTAAGTGTGTTATGTGCAACCTTGTTTTCCATTTGAAAAAAAATCCCAGATAGCACATATAGGATTTACACATGCTAGGCTCCAAATTGGAGTGGGGGGGAATCATTCCATCAAAATGTGTATATGACAGTTTATACATAACAAGAAGCATTGTTATCTATATTTTATTTAATTTAGGAACAGTTGTCTTCAAAGTATTTTATTTTGTTGTTTTTTGGATGCCGAGTTTAGTTTCTTATTTATTTGCTTGTAACTTCCTTTTGTTTTTTATGCATCCTTCATTTGTTGTCAACATGGATTTATTATTTGTGAATTCAATTTATTTTTGTTATAATTTTATTTTTGACTTTTGTTGTACTTATTGTTACTGCTTTGAAATGAAGGGAGCCATGTATTCTATCTAAAAGTTGTGATTTCTACTGCCTAATCTAAATTTGGTATAAAAATGAACATGTTAAAGGGAAAGAGAAGCAGGCTTCAAACTGCCCAACAGGGTTAACAACAAAATTAAAGTCCATAATAATAATTAACTCACTAAGCCTCCAAACATTATAATACAAAATACCATGTTCCTAGAAATAAAACATGTACCAAAAAACTACTACTATACTCACAATCTGCACAATTATGGAAAGCAGGTGACTCTTCCTAAAGTGTTCCTTTTATAAACTTGTTTCTCTGTAAGAAGATTTTTTTCTCTCTAATTGCTACTATAGGAAAGGGGTCATTTATGGGGAAAGGACCTGAATGCAAGTCTTAAATCACATTCAGATGGAAGCAAGCCAAGCAAAGCATTTTGCTCTCAAGGCCTTTTCATTCTGATATTTCAAAAGCTTTTGGAGAAAGACAGACAGGATGTGATGTATCAGTTGATATTTAGTCTATAATATGAGCTTCCAATAGGCTGCACAACTTTTAAAAGTTGTATAGAATGCATCCTTTTGGCTTTCAAGTGGAAGAAAAATGCATCCATCTATAGCATCTGCCTCATCCTATTTAATGAGCCTCACATGTGACCTGACCATTTAAAAAAAAACATAGAATATAGAATAATAGGATTGGAAGGAACCTCGGAGGTCTTCTAGTCCAACCTCCTACTCAAACAGGAGATCCTATATCCGTGATGGCGAACCTATGGCACACTTGCCACAGGTGGCATGGGGAGCAATTTCTTAGGGCACACAAGGTGTTGCCCTGTCAGCTCCAGTGAGCATGCACAGGCTGGCCAGCTGATTTTGGCCTTCATTTTCAGCTGATTTTTGCCCTCCGGAGTCTTTAGGGAAGCCCCCTGAAGCCTTTGAAGGGCGAAAAACAACCCAACACGCAAGCCAGAAGTTGGAAAACGGGCCATTTCTGTTGTCTCCTGGCCAGCAGATGGCGCTGTGCAAAGCACCTCCGATTGGCCAGGACGCGCCTGCCCCTCGGCAGGAGAAATCCTGCACTCCCATTGGTTCCCCATCTGACAGTTCATCCTCACCGACCATAAGCCTTTGCTGGGGATTCTTGCTGGTGACCCGCCTACTCCCCCTATCATTTCTCCCCCGCATGTCCTGGTGGGCCGGGTTTTTAGCATCCTATTCCTACTCCCTTCTCCACAAGCCCGGCCGCCATATGGGGCACGTGGATGCTCTGAGCCGCTGCCCCTTGCCCACCTTGCTGGATGACCCTGCCCCAACTCACTCCATTTGTTTGATAGAGGATCTCCATCTGCCGATGTCATCCTCTGACATCGCGCAGGCTTCCCTCTCTGACCCTGTCCTCCCTGCTGTTATCGACGCTGTCCGCCGGGGCTGGCCCCTTCCCTCCTTCCATTCTTCCGTCGCCATACGGAACTGTCCGTGCTCCAGGGCTGCCTCCTTTGGAGCACCCGTGTGGTCGTTCCTTCCTCCCTCCACCAAGCTGTCCTCACCCGCCTCCATGAAGGGCACCCAGGCATTGTCCGCATGAAAAGCCTCTGGTGGAGCTATGTCTGGTGGCCCTCCATGGATGCGGACATTACAGCCTGGGTGCAGGCTTGCCCGGCGTGCCAGCAGGTGCAGCCCGTTGCCTCCCGCTGCGCTGCACCAGGACTGGTAGCTGCCCCATGCCCCATGGAGCCGGCTTCATGTCGACTTCCTGGGTCCTATTGAGAGTCTCAATTTCTTTATTGTCGTGGATGTGTGGTCCAAGTGGGTTGAGCTCTTCCCCATGAAGAGCACAACCTCTGGGGCCACTATCCACGTCCTTGACTCCCTATTCACCACCCATGGCCTTCCGGACGTACTGGTCTTGGATAACGGCCCCCAGTTCTCCTTCTCTGAATTCCAGCTCTACCTGTCTGGCCTTGGCATTCGTCATGCTCCTGTGGCCCTGTTCCACCCTGCGGGGAATGGCTTGGTGGAGTGCGCTGTGTGCTCCGCCAAGGAGGCCCTCCATCGCATGGCTCTGCTGCCCTGGTCTACCCGGCTCTCCACTTACCTACGTTCCCAACACACCACTCCTTGCCCTGTCTCCAGTAAATCTCCTGCGGAGCTCCTTATGGGTCGCAAACTCCGCACTACTTTAGACCGTCTGCACCCCCACTACACCCCTTCCTCTGTTTTCCAGCCTCCCCCCCTCGGGCTTTTCTGGTGGGTGAGGGGATGTTCACCCGGAACTTTGTGGACGACCCAAAGTGGATTCCTGGTGTCATCTCAGACATAACCGGGCCCTGTTCCTACAGGGTCCTTCTCGGCGATGGGAGACATTGGTGGAGGCATGTAGACCAGCTCCGCCACCGAGTTGCGGAGGGGCCCATGGACCATCCAGCCATTCCAGAGACCTCCAGCCCTAACAACGCCGCCTGCTGGCCCAACCAACAAACCACAACTAGCTCTGACGCCACACAGCCTGCCTCGTTCTCACCGGGACATTTACCTTTGCAAACTGGTGCCATGGCCAGGGTGGGCCCTCCAGCGTTGTTCCCACAGCCAATCCAATGGCACAGAGATGCTCACACTCCTCCTTCTTCGATGGCTGCCACACTCTTACTGAGACACTCTCAGCGCATGCACAGATGCCCGGACTACTTTCACGAATATGCTTATGCAGGCCAAGGGAAAGGGGTGTTGTGTCCTGGCCAGCAGATGGTGCTGTGCAAGGTGCCTCTGATTGGCCAGGACGCGCCTGCCTCTTGGCGGGAGAAACCCTGCACTCCCATTGGTTCCCTGTCTGACAGCTCTCTGTATAAATAGCTGCCAGGCAGGGTTTTTGTTGCCTGTTACTTGACTTAAGTTCTGTTGAATAAAACCATTACAGTTGTTGTTAACCAGTCTCCTCAGTCATTTACCTCAGAACGTAAAAATTTCCAGCCTCCAGAGGGCCTCCAAGAGAGCTGGGGAGGCCATTTTTGCCCTCCCCAGACTCCAAGAAAGCCATGTGTGTATGTGTGGGGCAGCTGGGGGGGGGGTCACACGTACATACGCAATAGGCAAAGCATGAGGGGATTAAGTTATGGGATGGATATGCAAGCACACTCGATAATGCGCAGGCTCGTGCTTTTGGCACCCAAGGTGAAAAAGGTTCACCATCCTTATAACATTCCAGACAAATGGCTGCCCAGTATCTTCTTGAACACCTCCAATCAGGGGTGGGTTGCTACCGGTGTTACGGCTGTTTTGCTTTGCACATGCTTTGCTTGCATGTGCCACGGGTTGCCTGTAAATTGTTACATGCATAGCATTAGAAAATGACTAAAAACATGCCGGCAACAGCATGGGTGACTGGGGAACCGATTCGGGGGCGTGGCCAGCCTGCTGTCCCTACCGGTTTGCAACCCAATCTCTATTTCCACTACCAGTTTGCCTGAGCCGGTGAAAACCGGTAGCAACCCACCTCTGCCTCCACTGATGGAATACCCAGAGGTAAGCAAGGTAGGGATCTTGCTATGTAGAGAACTCTGTATTTTTGGTAGGCACAAGGGGTTCTCTTTTAAAAAAAATATTTCTTTATACTGGGGTGTCTAATGGGGGATAAAGAGGAAGAGTTGCAGGGGGGGAGTGGGAGCCACATCTGCCCTTTTTATGTGCATCATTTTGACAGCACAGTCATGGATCCTTTCTGAAAGACAGACGGATGTAGAATTATAATTTTTCATTACAATAAAAGTACATTAAAAAAAAAGATGGAAAATAAGAAAAAGAAAACAATAATAAAATACAGTATTGCCTTCCACCCATCTTTCTATTGTGTAATTATTCTTTTTCTCATCGTCTTTGGGCATTTTTAATCCCCAGATTCAAAAACTATCAATTTTATTTGATTTTTTTTCTTTCAATAGAAATTCCATATAAGGTTTCCAGACTTTCAAAATAATTCATTGTTTTCTGCAGGTTCGGTTAAATTTATGATCCAATCTTCCACTGTAGATATCTCATTACTTTAGCAGCTTTTTGTAAGCAATGATCTTTCCACAGTTTCCCTTTTTTTTCTAATTCTCTGCCTATAAAACTCAATAGGAATAATTCTGGATTCATCATGACATGACTTGCATTTTGACTTTTCACACACACACTCACAGAGAGAGAGAGAAAGAGAGAGAGGGAGGGAGGGAGGGAGAGAGAGAGAGAGAGAGAGAGAGAGAGAGAGAGAGAGAGAGAGAGAGAGAGAGAGAGACTGCAGACACCCCTAGCATGATTGATAGGACTCTTGTGTCTCAGGCAATCTAAAATTTTCCAGGATAATTCCATCCCCTACCAACTGTATTCATAAGCCTATATAACAAGGCTTTGACCCACTCCACAAATTATTCCAGAGATGTATTGATGCCAGATGAGTCCCAATATTTTAAAAGCAAGGCCAAAGCTCCCATTATAGGAGTTAAAAAGCAATAAGGAATGGAGTGCCATAGAGATAGCCTGGAGATGCAGTTGACGCTTCTTGTTTTATCCTGAGCCCCAGTGACCAGCAGTCAAAGAGGGAACTGGCCGCTCCAACCACAATCTCGGGTACATTGGAAAGAAATGCCTTTCTCCACAAAACACAACTCCTTGAAGACACAACAATTGAAGAAGTCCCTTCTCCCATTCAAAAGAGAGATTGTCAAGATGAGCTCAGAAAGATCATCAACTGAATAACAAGGAAAGGTGGCAACAAGGGAAGAAGGATTTGCATGTTAATTTTGCCAAATAGACTTGTGTTGTGCTCTCTGGCTATGCAAGTCCATCTTTGATGTTTATAGATGCCAACTGAGGAATTAGTTTCATTGAATCTAATGAGGTTTTGTTCTGAGTCTGGGACAACAACAAAGGAAAATTGATAATGATTTGCCAAAGGGGAAATGAAAACAAGGAAGGTTTGTTGGAGATATGAACAGCTCCACTCAATAGGAGGTATTATAAATAATAATCCTATAAACCAAATAACAAAAGGCCTTTTTTAATCTTCAGAAATACCCCAATCTGATTGAAGAGAGGAGGAAGCCTCCCAGGGCTGTTGTGGCTGCTGTGGCTGCTAATGAAGTTGCTCTTCATTCAGAAAGGGCTCTGGAGGAAGAGATGAGGAGGAGGCAGCCCAGTCAGTAGTGGCTGTCCTTTCCACTCACTTGCTCCTTCCTTCTATATTACTTCTCTGCTGTGGCTCCTATTGTTAGGGCATTTACCTGGGCTGCAAAATTTGGACAACCACTTTATCTGCAACTAATTTCAGGCCACTGTTCTGTTCACTAGGTCACTTTTTCTCCATCCTGGGTTGAGAAGAAACTGGATCTGCACCCAAACTTCTTATTTTCCAGTCAATGACTATTGACATTCTTGTGTTCCTCTTCACAGACTTTGCCAACCAAAAAAAAAAAAAACTAAGGCTCATGCAGCCCACATTCTACGGCACAGGTTTTAATGCATAACTATCTACTTCATCAAAAATGAAGTTCAAGAATCTCCTAATAAGCAGCTAGTTATGCATTTAGATACACCCGACTTTTTCTTCTTGTTTCCCCGTTCATGACATCTTGATTGAACCATAATTCAGTTACTGTACACATCCTGCCTTTATAATCACTGGAATGTTTAACACAGACAACAAGCACCATGAAAAACCAATATGAAAATGAATAACAATGAAAGCAAAGATAATGTCTCTTAACTCCTCTCCTAAAGTAGAGACAGTGGGGATCAAATGCAGTTTCCTGACCAGTGGTTTTCCCCAAGTTGGAAGAAGGATACAGAAGGCTCTCTCCCACTAAAGGGGCCTCCTTAGAAGGTGTCCCTGAAAATCTGAACACCCAGGAGCATCCGTAATGAGAGAGGTGCTCTCGCAGACAATCAGACTCTAAACCTTTTTATCAATATCAATACTTTTAAGTCATGGCCAGAAAGAAATCAGCAATCACTGCAGCTTTTTTAACAAGGATTCACTTGATCTCATGGACTTCTGAAAACAAGAGCATTGCAGAGCAGTAGGAGGGCTGGTGTGTGGGAAAGGCTGAGCTACGCAGAAGATGAGGGCTGCCATCATAATTATAGGTCCTGATATGAAGTTCAAGCACTTGCAAAAGCTTAGTCAACAGATAATAATTGGTAGTACGAAGCCTGTATATTAAATCAACACCACTTAGGGTGATGCACCCCCGGATGAGAGACAGACATGGGTTGGGGAGGGAAGGGGAGGCTGAAGTAAGAGAATGGGCCACAGGAAAATTGAGATGAAAGTGGAAGGTCATCAAGAAAGACTAAGTTAGTTATCCGAGTTCTCAGAGAACAAGAGCTACATATGGGAATTGAATGTGGATTGAGTTGATTGAGTAGTTTGCCAGAGTACCAGCCACCTGGCTACCAAGTAGAGACGTAGTTGGTTAGTTGGATGGATGTTGGGGAAAAGACAGATCTTCAAGAGGTTAGGAAAGTTGTAGAGAAGGTAATAGGGATAAAATGCAAAAATCTTTAAAAGAAGATAATCTGGAATTCCAGATCCTTTTCATTTGGAAGGTTTAGATTGAGTATGAACGGAAGTCACTGCTGTATATAAAAATGAACAGATTTTCTCAACCAGACCACCCTGGAGAATTCTATTTCTAAAGTCTACTTTCCTAAGGGAAAGAACAGAAGTAAAAAGCAAAATTGAAAGCTTTGCTCTCCAACAGTTTATTGGAAAAGGAAGAGATACACTAATATACATACAATATTCCTATAGCTGAAGGATTTAATAACTGTAGCTTAGCAACAGGAGAAAGACACAATAAAAGTTTCCTGGATTTTCCCTTTAGGGGTCTCACTGACCAATCAGTTCAAATATCCATTTTCTCCAAGACATTTCTTTGCCACATAGAGATTCATAAATTAATAGTTGCGTGCAGCCGAGTCCACTAGTAGTTTCCAGCAGGGCAATGTTAAAAGTATATGTGTATATATACACATGCATGCACACATAGAGATCCATGCATTTATGGAATATTAAGGAATATTAAGATTTAAACCTTTATATTTAATATTTCTGTCTCAAAATATATTGCTGAAAACCCCACCAATTTGTATTGCTGAAGTTATCTATTTTGATAGTGAAACATCTGTAAGTAAACATCCAGGCTGAGAGAGCATTAAGGACTACACAGTTATTCCTATAATTAAAGGTAAAGAGTTGTAAGTACTTTGTTGAATCAACAAAAAAAAAGAATAAGCAATCCAACAAAAACAGTATTCAAGTTCTTTGCTCTTGCAGTAATTTTACACCAGTGACATTTATCATGCTTCTAAAAATGTTGAGTAAAGAAAGATTGCTTTTAACTTTTTGTGATTTTTTTTAAAAAGGGTACAATGTACAAAAGTAGCTGTTTTGTTATAGCTGTCAAATAACAAAATGGAATCAACAGTTTAATGACCATAATCTAGAGACAACACATTTCCTGACATTTTGCTAGCAATTTTGGCTGGCATCTTATCTCTGAAGATGCCAGCCACAGTAGCCAGTGAAATATCAGGAAATTTGTTGTCTATACCACAGTCATTAAACCCTGAAGACCAACACTACCTACCTGAATCTGAGTTTCTTCCTCTCCATCTTTCTGTCCCAGCTGCACCTTTTAAGACTTTTAAGAGTAGGCTAACCCCGTTCAAAAAGTTGCAACGGACTCTCATTAAGCCTGCCAGGTTTAGTTACCTAACTAGCTATAGAAATGTGCCTTCAAATATTTCCAAGAAAAGTGTCTTCTCCACAGATTGCATATAACAGCAAAGCTCAGAGTAACATATCTGTAGCTCGATCTGTTTGGCCTTTCGCCCCATGAACAGAAGAGAGAACTAATACCAGGCATGCTATCCTTTCAAACTATACTTGCTATAGTTTTTGCATGTATAAAATCAAAGCAAACATTTGGATTAAACTCTGAGGTCCTCAGCAAGGCAGACAATGTACTTCACTTACCAAACTCCATCTACTAAGGAAGGGCAGAAGTTTTAGTTGAAAAGAACACAGTAATTACTGCACTCAAAGAATTTGGAATCCACATAGATTTTGCACTTCTGTCACTCATCCCTTTAAAGGCAGCAAAGCAATTATAAATGTGCCCATTTTAGCTTTAGCATATCACCATACTACATCCAAACTTTATTGGCTGTTCCAATAATTCGATCCCTGGTTTGAAGCACATAAGAGAGCGCAATAGATGAACACTTCATCATGTGAGGTCACTAAGTCAGTGAAGACCATTCTGGGAGAACTTGTTCCAAAATCTTTTTGATGAGGCTACTGAAAGATCAGTGAGGCTGTATACCATTATGGATGAGAGGTAACAGGTTACTATCTAGGGATGGATTGTTTGATTTACTGATGTCCCGTGTTCTGCATACTGCATGGTCAAGACAACAGGAAGGAGCAGGCTTCATGTTTGAATCTACAGATGGCAGCTTCCAGCTGCCTCTTTCTATACCAATAGAATGCAACCAGGCAGAATTAGAGTTTACATTGCAAATTGCATCCTGTAATTCCAGGATGTAACCCAGCCACCTCTCAACCTAGGAACTGACTGCTAAAATCTTTGCTGTTTCTTGGGTAGATATGCAAAGAGAGCACATGAAGCACAAAGCATAAGGATGCCCCATATGCTTAAAAGGCTTATCTTGGATAGATGAGAAAAGGAGATTCTGATATAGGCAGAATACAGAAACCTGGTTGTGTCAATGCAGAAAATACGGCAGTGTTGGAAAATGGTCCTGAAAACTTTTTCAAGCCATAATTATTGGTTTGCCATGAAACCGGGTTTCATAAGGGTGGCATCACTCCAAACCAGTTGGAAAGTTCACCATAGAGATCCCCTGCCTGGGATATGCGGTGTCCCATACTGTAGAGGACAACAACAAATTTGATCTCTCAAAGAATGCAATTCAGAAATAGTTCCCCAAAGACGGTTTTAAGAGCTCCACGTCCATTTTGAACAGGCCCCAGCTTTCTTGAAACAGGGAGCACACCTTCACAACATTTGTGTTCCTCTTTCACAATAAAAAAAAAGAAACTGGAAAGGAAAGATCGTTTTATCACCTTCAGGAAAAACATGCTCTGAAAAGGACATGAATAACTAACCTAACTATGTCTGAATGGTGAGGATCACGAGTATCCTCCACTCTTTGGTACAGCTAACCCTTAATTTGCAACCATTCATTTAGTGACAGTTCGCAATTCCAATGGCACTGAAAAAGGTGACTTATAGCTGTTTATCACACTCACAACCATTGCAGCATTCCCCATAATCACGTGATCAAAATTCATACACTTGGCAAATGGCATGTATTTAGGACAGATGCAGTGTCCCAGGGCCACATGATCAACTTCTGTGATCTTCTGACAAGCAAAGTCAATGGGGAAGCTGGATTCACTTAACAACTGTGTTACTAACTTAACAATGGCAGTGATTCACTTAATAAATGTGGCAAGAAAGATCGTAAAAGGGGGCAAAACTCACTTAACAATTGTTTTTTACTTAGCAACAGAAATGTTGGGCTCAATTGTGATGGTAAGTTGAGGACTATCTGTATTTGCTGCCTACAGAAACCAAGTCAAATAAGCTGCTCAGTTTCAGTAAGACCCCCTTAATGAGCTTCTCCTGTCTAAACCAAATGTAATGAACAGGAGCCATCCAGGAGTGCTGATTCATTCTAGAAAAGATCTCATTGCTATAATAGCTATCATCTAGCAAATGTTATATTGCACTATCATTACAGAAGAGGGGAGTAATTGTCTGAAAGTCTTATGGTACAAAGACAACAAGAGCAAGATAACAAAATAACAGAGTTGGAAGGGACCTTGGAAATCTTCTACTCCAACCTCCTGCTCGAGTAGGAGACCCTATTCTACTTCAGACCTATGGCTGTCCAATTTCTCTTTAAAAAACCCAGTGATGGAGCACCCACAACTTCTGAAGCTGTTCCACTGGTTAATTGTTCTCACTGACGATAAATTTCTCCTTAGCTCCAGGTTACTTGTCTCCTTGGTTGGTTTCCATCCATTGCTTCTCATCTTGCCTGCTGGTGTTTTGGAGAATAGATTGACCCTCTCTTCTTTGTGGCAATCCCTCAAATATTGGAAGACTGCTATCATGTCACCTCTAGTCCTTCTTTTCATTAGACTACACATACCCAAATCCTACAACCGTTCTTCATATGTTTTAGCTTCCAATCCCCTAATCATCTTCGTTGCTCTTCTCTGTACCCTTTCCAGAGTCTCAACATATTTTTAATATTGTAATAACCAAAACTAAGTGTGGTCTTACTAAAGCATCATAAACCGGAATTCACACTTCATGTGATCTTGATTCTATCCCACCGTTAATGCAGCCTAGGATTGCATTGGCTTTTTTGGTGGCTTCAGCACATTGCTCCCTCATATTTAAGTGATTGTCCAAGATCCCTCTCACAGTTACTGCTATTGAGTCAGGTTCCACACATTCTACACCTGTGCATTTGGTGTTTTTTTTTCTGTTATTTTCTATACATTGAATTTCAATTTGTTAGATAGGGCCCAGTGTTCAAGTCTGTTGAGATCCTTCTGGATCTTGACCCTATCTTCTAGAATGTTGCCTACTCATGCCCGCTCAGTGTCATCCGCAAATTTGATAAGTTCCCCTTCTATTCTCTCTTCTAAATTGTTTATGAAGATATTGAAGAGTACTGGCCTAAGACAGAACCTTGGAATACCCCACTGCTACTTTGGTAGTTTTGTAGTAGGTACACAGAATGCTGCTCCCCACACCATCAGCCACAACTAGCCACTGTCCTTAGCAAGATTCACACTTTGCCCAATGATGGAGCTCTCCAACAACCATGGAACTAAGGTATGGGGGAGCAGAGGGCAGAGGATCCACACTTGGCTAATGAGAGGGGGAAGGAGTCAGCAGAGAAGAATTCCCTTTTCCATTCATCTGGCAGCAGCAGTAAATCACTGTCTCTCTGTCAGCCTCTTTTAGAGGTGTAACAAAGGAAAAGCTGTGGAGGAAGCAGTTTTCCAAGTAACCTACTTACCTCCTTTTGTTCAAGGACAAGAGGATTGCATCTTGCCAGGGGTGTGGGGTAAAGCCTTGAGATGGTAATAAGGCAATCATTTTGAGGAGGTATGGTACCATTAAGAATTATTTTTACAGCCTGTAATTGATGAAAATGGATGTAAAAGAAATTTTTACATCAAAAAGAGTTCCTGACATCAAAGTCAAATCCTACCTCTTCATCCTAAACTTTTAAGAGACTTTCAAGAAGGAGGTCTTGCTGTCTTTGATTTGATAAAGAATTACTTGACTGGGCCTTTTATGTGAGCTTGGTAATGGCAGCTGGGGAAGAGAGAATCAGTCACCCATTTAAGAAAACCCAAAAGCTTCAAAAGATGTTGTTGTTGTTTTCATTTCTCCACCATTTGTTTTACTCTTCATGTCCTGAAATGGAGGTTACAAAGTTAATACTCCAGAATATCAAACAGTAGTACACGTGGTGAAGTTGCCCAGAGCCGCCTTATCAGTGAGATTGATGGCATGTAAATGTAATAAATAAATAAATAATATATAAGCAGACATACCGATAATTTATAGATCTTTGGCCATTCTTTCTCAAGAACTATAGTGGAACTTCTCCTTGCAATGATTTAAAATAAAGTCTCCATCATATTCTGTGGGCCATGCTATTTGGAAAGAAGTTTAACTAATTTTTCAAAATTGGAGAAAAGGTAAAAACTGCTTGGAAAATTCATACCAATCAACCAATCAATTTTTATTATGGTTGCAGACCAGCATTAAATTCATATCTATCTGCATGAGTCATTGTAACCATAATTTCAAGGTTGGACTCCTACTGTCACACACACTCATGCATACACCTGCGAGGTTCCTCATGAGCTGATATGGTTTTTACACAAGATTTTCATGAATTAACCATCGTATGGCATATCCTTTAATGTGAAGAATAATTTGCTACTTAAATTTGACATAGAATTTACTTCCAATTGGAAATTGTTCTTGGTGTAGAACAATAGAGGTATGAACAATTCATACAATATAATGTTATCTATGAAGTTGTGTCGCATCTGATATTTGGATTTTCATTTCTATAGAATCATATTTCAGCTTGTTCTATAGTAATTTAATAATTGTGTATTGTTTGTAACTAATTAATGATGTGTAGTATGTTAACCAAGTAGGTTCAATTTAAAGTTCAATAGGATAACTTTTATTTTTTCATGTGGTTTTTAAAGAATCAACTTTCACATGACATATTATATCTGTCAGCAAGAATAATGAGATATTGAATTGCAGATGTAGCATTTTTGTTCTTAATTATTTTTATCTGTATATAATATGTTTTTATATCAGATCCAGAGAGATCCCATGCGCAAATCAGTACAAGTCATCAGTGTCATGCATCTGGATTTTCAAAACTTTCATATGCAAAAAACATAGATGTGATGCATCACAGATTCATATTATTGTTTTAAGGAATCTGCATGAAATCATTGTCAGATAATAGACCACATCATTTGCACAGAATGAATAATTGAAACATAAATTTGACTCTTTATTCTCACTAACCTTCAGGTATATATGATATATATTTTAGTATTAGATTCAGTCAGATCCCATTGGGGGGGAATGAAATGTGTATCCCTACCTTGAATTTATACCTTGTATTACTTTATTGCTACTTTGGCACCTTAGGTAGTGAATTTGTGATTGTAATTATTTATTCTGTGCAGATAAATCCCTTTTAGAACCAGATATTACATGAAGATTATCACCAGATCTGAATTTGTGTACAAGATTATTAAAACCTTCAAATCCAGATAATAGGGACCCTGTGCACAGATGAATATCCCTATAATTTGATGGTGGATCTACCTGAATCTAGATATCATTTGTAGAGGATCCATACTTTGGATTCATATTTTTACACCATGCTAATACCAAAAACAAAGGATTCATGATAATCATGTTATCTAGAGCAATTGTGATTTAATTCTGAAAATCCCATGTGAAAATTCTGTGAATGCTGATCCCTGTTTTTGTACCAAAGCAATGCCAGCACCTATTTGATTCTTAGCTTTAATGGCTCATTACATGCATGGTAGCATGAATTTTATTGTTCTTGCTTATGAATCACATGTACAAACCATGAGTAATTAAGTTGATCCAATGACTTGGGTTCATGGTTTTCTGGCACAAAAATCTTCAGATTTTTAATTGTTGAACTGCACTAAAACCTAACAGATGCAACATTAGTTGATAAGATGTTAAATCAAATGGACACTTATAGTTCTGTAAATTGAATAGCAATCTGTCTCATTTTGGGGTCTGGTGACTCCAAATTTTGAAAGTGTGATTTTAATGGTCTCATTGCCTGCAAATATCTCTGATTTTTTGTTGGTTTTATGAGAATCCCATGTGAAATCATTTTGGTCCACAAAGCTCCATAACTCGTCTCCACGTGATATAGCACCTCCAAAATTGTTGGGTTCCTATGTGAGTGTAACTAATGTGATTGTGGTTTCATGGGGATTGCAAATTTTAAAAAGCATGTGTTTGTTTGAAGATCTATAAATCAGATCTATGTTTTTGTGCTATGGTGGTGCCAGAACAATTGGATACAAAATTTTGAAGCACCTTCAATGTAATGGATGTGATCTAATAATGGTTTCACGTGAATCACCTGTATTTATGCACAATCAAGAGGATTTAATGTTTATATAATAAAAAACTTTTTATTAAAAAAGAGGATCCATTCTTTCAAATAACTTATTTGATGAAATAGATTCTTGATGGCTAAAGTTTGGGGCATGTAGTCATACTAGATCTGATTTTATGTGCTTTTATGTACTGATACTGATTTTACCTGCATCTCATGTAAATTAACATTAAAATGAACATTTTTAGTTGAATCCACATTTTTGCATCATGACATGACTCTTTCCATGCCAAGATGTGACCTGTGATTTGATAATGACTTCATGTGGATCCCATGTTAGTTATGCACATATTTTTTATGACAGGAAAATGTTAAAAATCTGCTTCCTAACTGTAGCATCTTACCCATACAATTGATGTGATCTGTTATTAATAATGGAGTTCTTGAAAAAATATGAGGATCTGTATCTCAGATCAATGTATTTGTCTTATAGCACTGCCAGATCCATGGTGATCAGGGAATTTTTGGTGAATTTTTGCCCTTTTAAAAAAAAAAGGCAGATCAAGAGGATACAACCTTTGACACACTTTTTTGCTTGCAGGACAGTGCCAAAATTCATCCAATCTTGATTATTTGAATTATGTATCTGCAGACAATTGATTATTTGTTTCAGGAGGATCCCATGTCAAAATATTATGAAATTATCTATGCTCGATTTCATGTATCCAGCTTCCATCTAAATTCATCATCCTCAGACTTCTGGATAAGATTCAATTTTTCACCTCATAATTTACAAATCAATTATTCCGCATCACCTTGTTGAAATTACCATACTTGTTTCTCAGCAATACTGAAGCTGATGGAAACTGTAGAAACTTATATTTGTTTTCTTTTCAAACATTTAATTCAAACAATAAAGGGGGGGAATCATAACTTTAATTTGTGAACACTGCTGTATTTCTTGACTGATTTCCTGACGAGATCATTTGTCCGTAGGGTGATTCCAGACGCCTAAATCCAAGTCAAGTAAGGGGGTCCCCGCTACGGATTAGGATTGAAGACCCTCAGAGCACTCTAGGAATAGATGGCTGCACCAAAAAAGCTGAGGAAATAATCTCCCCGTAGGAGGCCAGAGATGAAGTCAGGAGTTGGGTTCGACTTTTATCTCTCAAGAGTCGTGAGAAAATGAAGAGCGAGGGTGAAAGTTACCACTTTTCCGGCGCGCTTTACGAAATGATGAAGAGGAGCCGTTGTTAGAATTCCCGCTACCGGATGAAAAGAATTTCGATTCCCACATTTAACCGGCGTTCTAAATCAACAAGCTTCGAAGGCTTGTTGAGCGCTGAAAAGTCGAAACGCCTCGAAACATTCCCACTTCTTCGGGAGCCTATTTCTGGCGCCGCCACACGTTTTAAGAGCCCCGAAGAACGTCTCTGGCGGGTCCCACGAATCTGGGCTGGAGCGGGCAAGTGTCCTTCTTCTGTCAAGGTTTAAACTTCATGAAAGTCCCCTCCCCCGCATTCTCCCTCTCTCCCGACTCGGTCCTTTCGTCCACCCTCTCTCTCTTAAGTCTTCAGGAACTCGGCCGTCGAGAGACCCAGAAAGCCACGCAAGAAACAATAGGCGAAGCTCGGCTTCCCTTTCTCCGCCACAAGCTCTCAAGCCCCGCCTCCCCCTTATCCGATTGGCCGACCGGGAATTTGGGGAGCCCCTGAGCAGGGCGTGTGGGAAGGCGGAGCCGGTTGCGCGCGCGTTGCATTGTGTGCGCTCGAAGTGAAGCTGTGGGCGTCGCGGGGGGGAGGCGTGTGAGGGGGGGGAAGGTGCGCGCTTTGCCGCCGAAACTGGGGGGGACGGCGGCGGCGGGTGAGGGGGAGCGCGCGCTCCCGCGGACGCTAAGCCTTGTTCGGCCACAACGCTGGCTCCGCTAAGAGTAAGTCAGTGTTGGCGGAAGAAGCGGAGGCGGCGGCGGCCAAGGAGGAGAAGGGAGCCGAGCGGAGCCAGTCGGGCGCCATGGAGGAGCTGAGCAGCGTGGGAGAGCAAGTCTTCGCCGCCGAGTGCATCCTCAGCAAGCGGCTTCGCAAGGTGGGCCAGCGAGGCAGCCAAAGCGGCTAAAGCAGCGACGACGACGCCCGCCGCCTCGGCTCCCTCTCTAACGCGCCTCTTTTTCTCTCTTTTTTTCTCCTCTCCCACCCCACCCCCTTCCCTGTCTCCCTCTTCACAGGGCAAGCTGGAGTATTTGGTGAAGTGGAGAGGCTGGTCTTCCAAGTGAGTCGGACAATGAAGCGAGCAGCTGAGCGCCAAGCCAGCCGTTGAGCCGAAGGGGCTCCAGGGCGGGGCTTGAGGGGCTTGGGGATGATGGGACTCGGGCGAAAACAAGACCCGGGCGGCGCGGAAAAGGGACTGGCGGAAAGTCCGGGACTGGGGACCCGCCTGCAACCTGGGCTGGACTTGCGAGCGCTTGGAAGTTACTTCGTTCCTTGCGGGTGTTTTGTTTCTTTTTTTACTCTCCCCCCCCCCCCGGAGCGTTTCCTCTCGCCCGACCTTCTTTTGTTTAGTGAGTTAAATGTTCCTTTATTGGGGTCGCTCCGCCGGTGCCGGCTTTCGGGTGAATTCCATGCTTGGCTTCCATGTGTTGCTTTTGCCGCTTCTGCTAAAAGAACGAACTTCTTTAAGTCCGCGGGGCCGACTTTCTGTCTCCCTGGTTGTAACGGGGATGGAGAGAGCCCGTTGGAGAAGCGTCAGGGCTCCTGCGCAGAAACGGCAAAAGCTTCCTTTGCTCTCCGGTTGACCCACTTCTGAAACCCCGATCTTCCCGCTGGTGCATGTGGTGGGGGTCCTCCTCCGCCTCGCTTGCAGAAGAAGGGGGAAAGGGTTGTCAGACTAAAAGAGGAGCTTCTCCTTTTACCCCTCCTGCCAGCTGCTTCTGAAAGCCAGACTTTCCCTCTGCTTTCATCCTTTTCCTGCTTGACTTCTCTTCTTACACCCCGAGCCCCCCTCCCCACACACGTGCCCAAGTTATCCATAATGCATCTCAGTGTGCTATTCCCCCCCCCCATTGCCTCCCATGCCTTTTCCATTAAGCAAATTGAAGACGTCCAGTCATAAAATACAAACTTTTCATTGAGCGGCTGGGGAAAAAAATTAAATTTCACCCCAGAATTAAACTAGTGCTTATTATTCAGCAAGTTCTCTAAGGCCCCCTGGCCAAGACAGTCTTTAATTAATTATTACTTTCAAGCCAGCTTTCCCTCTGATGCCCTCTGGTTTGATTAAATTGCAGCTCTCGTTATTCATAGCCAGCAGGGCAGGAGTACTTCCATGTTGGGGTTATGAGAGTTGTAGTAACTCAACCAATTAGGGAGAGCTAAAGTGTGTAGTGCGCTTTGGATAGGCTTTGCCTCAACATGCAGCCCTACAATAAACAAAAACCTCTAATTGTGAATTGTATGTTGTAAGAAAGGGTATATATTGTAGTGAGTGATTTTCCTCTTTTCTAGGCACAACAGCTGGGAACCTGAAGAGAATATTCTTGATCCAAGACTCCTTTTGGCCTTCCAGAAGAAGTGAGTAAGCCACCAACCTTGCTGAGAGATGGGAGGAGGGCTTGTCACAACTCCAGACAGGCTGGAATTGTGGAAACAGGATACAGAGTACTCTATTGTTCTGCCAGATTGCAGCCCATTGGTCTGTTTTTCCTTGGTACCTAAGTACTGTTTTAAGGGCCTGGTTAATGAAAAAAGCTCAAGTGTAAAGTTGATTTGTGATGCTTTTAGACAGAGCTTAATCAGGTGTCATGTTTTCTTTGCTTCTGTATTCAGCATAGGGATTGCTGTGTAGATTTGCACATTGATAAACTAATCAATCTGTTATGGAAAAAAAGTTCCTGTTATGTAACATTGAAGTAGAGAGGATTTAGGTCTGTCTCACTGGATGCTGAGAAGAACGCTGCAATCGCTAACTTGATGCTTAAGACTGCCAACAGGCCTTGGTTCTCATGTAAGTTTTATGGACATTGAGAAATTATAAAAATTGTTACTGGTCAGAAAAGAAGATACTAAATAGCATTTTCTCTGAATACAATGTACAATAGTAAAATATTAAACAGTAGTATCTGTGTGGGATGGTTCAAATTGATGAACGAGTCATGCCAATCCCAGCCCCATCCTTTTCTACATGCATTGACGATTGTGCGTGCATACAAAAGGGATGTGGTTCAGATCATATCCACTTTCTTGCCCATTTTGCTCCAATGCAGTTGCCACTGATATTGGGAACTATTGAACATGCATGATATTAGGAAAGAAATGTAAAGCTAAACTAGCTGGCATACAAGATAAAGGTTGTTTGGTGTTGGAAAGAAGTATGCTAAAGATAGAATTGTCTCCAGGATAAAGGCAAGAATGTTTTTCTTAAATTTGTTAACATATAGTAGTTGTGCAGGCTGCATGAACATTGAGAAGTTTATAAAATGGTCCAAATTAATCAAGTAGGTGAAGATACTAAGTGATATATTCTCTCAATACAAAGTGTGATAACAGATAAGCACAATAATTGGAAAGGAACAGAAAGCTGAAACAATGGTCATACAAGAGAAGTGTGTCAAAGGAGTTGACAAAAGTGAGGGACTTCATGTTTAGATTGGCAGTCTGTATTGCTATGCAAAATAAGCCTTAGATTTGTCCTTTGGTTCTGGAACAGCTTCCCCAGAGAACCTTATGTGTTCCATCCTAAGCATCTTCCGAAAGTCTTTGAAAACTTGGCTTTACTCCTAGGCCTGAAGACAGGTAGCTACTGAAACCCAATTTGTTTCTCCTGGGGTGAGCATTCCAGACATTCATGAACTATTTCTTCTATTTTTATAGTCAATGAAGATTCTCAATCATCCAGGCCAAGTTATCTGGAAGTTTAGTCATGATAACTCAGCTTATTTTCTTGTTGATTCAAAATATTTTCCTGCTTTTCCAAGTAGTTTCTTCAGTCTGAACAAATTAGTTTGGGGGACTCTGCTTATGTCCTCCTAATCAACTTTCTCAGGCTGAAGAAGCTACCTGGATAAGCAGCAAAATGTTTTGAACCAACATGAAAAGAAATCCAGTTGCCATTATTTAACTTCTAGACATCTGGGGGGGGGTTTGTTCCTTACTTTTAAAATGTAAGCAGAAGTTGCACTTTTCACAGCCTAGAGTCAGGTGGCCTCTATATATAAAATAAATATACTGACATCACCATTTTCAATGCTTTATCACACTTATGGAATACAAATTCTAAGAATAATATATTGCTGCATCCTCCCACCAAAATTTCCAGTGTGATTCAAGAGGTTGATTGTACAGGTTTGAGCTGTTTTCAGAGTTTGTACAACTGTAGTTTCCTGCATGTATTTTTGGAAAAAACACAAAACTGATTTCCTGTGCAAGTGACAATGTTATAAGATTTATAGATTGGGCCATGCCTTCCCAGCTGTGTGCTATTTCACAGTGAAAAGTGCAACTTCTTTCTCCTATAACACATTATAGATTTGATTGTGTCCTCTTTGTTCCTTAGTTATTTTATCTAAATTTTAATTCCAATAATATAGTTCTAGAAGAAAGATTGCTAAAAATGGCACAGAAATATATGAATTTTATAAAAACAACTTAGCATGTAGTATATAAATGCTAATAAACAAATGCCTGAGCAGGGAATTGAACTAGAGGAACTCCAAGGTCCCTTCCAACTCTGTTATTCTTTTAAATGCATTAAAGCTGAGAAATTATTCTCTAAATGGGAATGATGAGAAGAAGAGTAAATAAGAAATAAGATAATTATATTGTTTGTAAAACAATATAATTATTTGCATGAGATGTATCTACTAGGCCTGGGATTTAAAATATTAAATAAATAAAAGATGGATCTGTTAATAAATGTCAACCAAGAAATTGAAATCTCCATTTTCAGTAGCTGTGTCTTTAGTATTAATAAATATTGCTGTTGATGCCATATTTTTGCTTTCTTATGGGTTTCTGGCCACTGTTGGACTGAAGAATAATATTGGAGTATTCAATTCTCCTACTCTGCAATTTTACTACATAATTTCATAAAGTGATTAAAAATAATTATCATCAAAGGAAAATAACAACATAAGGACAAGTAAATAGAGTTATTTTAAACTTTACAAATTTATATATGTTTCCAAATTCTAAATCTTTTGTTCCCTCTATTTTTCTTTTTTAATCTATGCAATTCTTATAACTTAAGTGAAGATAGTTCAAGTGATAATAATTAGGGTAATAATCTGGATATCCAACAAATGAAGCCCTCAAAAGTAATAATAATGAGATAAAAGGATTTTAACATTTGTGGTACCAAAGCAATGGAAGATACATGACCGGTACAGTGCTGGTAAAACATTGTCATCATGGCATATGAGGGGAGGAGAATGCTTTGGCTGGGTACGATGGGCACATTCACTTCTGTGTGCAATATTCTACCAGTCAGTCCAAAATTTGGTGCAAGAAATTTTCCTTTCATTTACTTCAGTGGAAGAAATTTAAAAAATCAGAAATTGCTATCCCAGGTTGACCACAGCATTACTGATATCAATATGCCAGAATTTAGTACTTGTAGCTCACCTCGCAAGCATAACCTAAATGTATCCGCCTCAGACAGATATCATGTCTTAGAATAAGTGTGCAACATGGGCAGTATTTTTAGCCTGACATTTTGCAAAGAGAGCTCAGATGGAAGAACGATGGGAACATGCGGAGAAAAGATGTTCTGCACAAAAAGGAAGGCTGGTCCACAAAACCACCTGACCTTGCAACACATATGAAGAACATTACTAACCAATTTTGCCTAGACCCTCAACAGGTACTTATCTTGGCATTTCAAACATGTTTGGCACCTAATTCTGTTTCCAAGTTGAAGGACAAGACAGCGTCATACACAGGTAAACATGGAAATGAGGAACATATCTTAAACTGCATCTCTTTCCCATACCTCTTCCCAGTCCTTTTGCCATATATGTAAGAAACATTTGAATGGCCTGGGTTGTTTTAGCATTTCCCATGCCCGGCAGTAGAAGTCCTCATTCCTAAATATCAAGGGAGCCCTTCAATTGGCTAAGATCGGGTGCTTCATTCATACTGCTGTACAGGAGCACTTTTGCTTTGCAAAATTAAAATTTTGATTTTGCATGAGGATGGTCTAAGCAATCAAGGATATCATTCACTCTTTTCTTGACCAAATACTTAAGTATATATCCAGATCAAGGGGCTATGGGCTCCTGCTGTCTATTGCCAGTTCCACTGTCCATGTTTTCCCTTGCTGTCCTACAGGTACAGGTTGATGGACAAAATCAGAAAAGAGATTATAACCTTTGACTATCAGCAAAACCCAGGATTTCCCCAGATGTTCTTCAGTGAGGTATTGACCAGCCTCTCCAGGCAGATTTACATACCTCCAGAGCAGACAGTCATACAATTTGCTGCCCTGCTGTCTGTTAAGCCACTATTTCCAATGCTCAAGACTCTGCTCTTTGTTTCTTCTGAGGCAGCTCTATCCCAAAGGGACCATTCAATAAAAGCTCTGACATTGTCCTATGCATGTCCTATGTTTGTGTTTTGTTACAATGGAATAGTGACTAAGGCTTCTTTTTTATAGACATTGTAGCTGTGAATGTTGAGAGTCCACATGCTTGAAAAGTATCAGGTTGAAATCATTGCCATAATATCTCCCTCTGTTTAGTTTCAAGGTGGAACAAGAGAATAAAAGAGTTTGGTAGACTGAAGACTAGCAAGCGATATGTGCATTCTCATCTATGTTCTGAGGGAAATCTCTGTGAGCTGGTGAGATAGATGCCTGAATCAATTAGTAGAGAATAATCGGGAGGCCGTGGGATACTCACACAAGAGTGCAAAGTTGGTCCAGTCAAGGATGGCAGAGGCTGCAAAATGAAGGGTGGGCCTCTCATAAGGAGCAATCAATGTGTTGGTGCCATTTTTCATCTTGTTATGCAGTGTCCTTGTGTAGGGACCTTTTCTATGTATAGTATAGAACATATTTTTCTGCCAACTTAGTGTTTATTTTGCTCTTGCTTCCGTGATTACTACCTAAAGTTTTAAGGGAGAAAAGAGACATTGCTCCTTATAGATCTGGTTGTTTTGATATAATGGTTCGCTAACAAATTCTATTGCAATTCTAGCATGTTGTGCTCCCTTTTTTGTCCTGTCATTTTCTCCTGATGTCAAAAAGAACGAGTGGCTGTGTTTTGCCAGCACTTCCCCCTGCAAAACTTAAAATGTCTTTTGTTCAGCCCTGTGCAATGAGCCACTGGAGGGTGCTGCTAGCAGTTTATGAGAACCCCTGTTTTCTGTAGGTTGGAAGAGTGACTATGCCATTTCTTCTGCAGCTGGGCCTCCCTAATGCTGAAGTGGTATTTGTAGTCTGTTCAGAACCCCTGCTTGGGAAGCTGTGTTACATGAACTTTCCTTCCTTCCCTTTATATATTGTGCTCCAGAACTGAAAGAAGAACACGAGATTTTTGCAAAAGGGGCAAAAAGTTACTGCTGTCTGAATGGGGAAGGGAATTCTGAGGGGTGGTTGCAATTCCCTGTGTGGATCGGTTTTGTAATGATGCAGAAGGTATGTTGGATGTTGTTTGAGTTCAGTAGCTCCCATTGGGTGGCTGGCATATAGCATCAGCAGTACACAATTTGAAATTGTTGCCCATGAAATGTGTTGCCTACCTGTTGTTATTGTATTTGCTGATTACAGATGTTATTCTGCTCTCTGGGTATTAACTGCCTTAGGTATAGAAGCCAGTTGGCCAGAGGAGTAATGGTGTAGTTCCTGAACACAACTGTTCCAATGACATAATATAAAATCTAAAATATCTATTTTGGGCAGGATACAGTATCTTCCTTAACCAGATATGTGAAATTAAAAATGATATATTTGATGCAGTCATTAATACATATTTTTTCCTAGTGTTTTCTCATAAATCCAAGGTCTGCTTTTTTCCTGGATCAAATGAATGTTAATCTATTGGTTGTGACAATTGACCAACTAGCTTGTTACCTGAGTCTGACATGGGCCGAGAGTGACTGGTGTGGGCTTTCATGCCTAAGACAGGACTAAAACTCACAGTCTCCTAGCTTTTAGCTTGGCGCTTTAACCACTAGACCAAACAATTCCCATAACTAATTGATAATATCAAATAATATTCTTTACGGAGGCTTGGGCCTTAAAAGTTTCAATTTTCCCAGAAATTGAAAACTTACTTTTTGCACAGAATTTCCCTTGATTTTATTCACTTCCCTGAATTATTTAAACTATTTCTTTCATTGGTCTTTAAAAAAAAAGACAAATTGTTTTTATTTGTATTTTTATTTATTGTTTTTATTTCATAGTTTATGGAAACTGCTTTGATATTTGCTAAATGAAAAGTTATAAAAATATTGTAAATGGGGAAAGAAATGTACTTCATAAGTCTGGATAGATGAAATACAAAACACTATACGATCATTTTGGCTTCTTCCATGGTTAATCCAGTTATAGATATGCAATACATTTGTATAAGGTCTTTACAGGGCTGGTGGTTTTAATTTTGGTCCCTCCACCAAGGATCCTTTACATTGAACTGATGATTTTTTTTACAATGCCACATGTTGAGTCAATGTCTTCTTTCAGCTACCTGCTGCAGAAGCCCCATTTTTGTCCCCTGCTTAGTTACAAAAAACTCAGTTCTTATCAACATCGTTTTAAAGTAAGAAAATATGTATCCCTTTACATTTACTTAAACCTAACATTAGACCATTTCTGTGGCCATTTGCTCATTTTAAAGAGGAGCCCTGGTGGTGCAGTGGTTAGAATGCAGTATTGCAAACAAACTGCCCATAGCCTGGAGTTCAATCCTGGCGGGGCTCAAGGTTGACTCAGCCTTCCATCCTTCTGAGGTCAGTAAAATAAGGACCCGGATTGTTGGGGGAAATGGGTGACATTCTAAACCACCCAGAGAATGCCATAAAGCACTATGGGGTGATAGATAAGTTGTGTTGCTATTAAAGAGACCCTTCTGGAGCTTTTACTAACCTGAATCTAAGTAATACTCATTTGGCAATCACAATTGGTGCGGACAGTTAGATCATTAAATGAGGTGGTTGCTAAATGAAACCACAACTGGGCTTATGGTTTTACTTCAGCTTTCCTTTGCTTACAGACCTGCAAAGGTTATAAATGTGAGACTTGGTTGTAAAGTTATTTTTTCCCCACAACTGCAATTGTGTACAGTCACTAAATGAGGACTATCTGTAGTTTGATATCATTTGCAAACTTGGCAGCTTACTACTAACTCCTAAGTTAAGATTTTTTCAGGAAATTTAAAAAAGCTTGAGAGACTCTCTCTTCCCTCCACTGAGAAAATTGTCAGTTTATTCCTTGTCACTGCCTCTTCTTTTTTTTAACCAGTTACCGATGTATAAAAGAAAAATCATATTTTTGAAGAATACAAAATATAATCAAATCACCAAGATGCACAATCGTAACAAAATATAACAATGCATAAAACTAAACATTATTGGGGGGGGGGAATGAAAAGTGGGAAAAGAAAAAACAAATTTTGTATATTACATTTATATTCACTAGTTTAAAAAAAACCATATAATGCTATACTACAGCCAGATATGTTATTACAAATTATAAAATCTAAACATAGGGACATAATTTTACATCCTTTGATTAATAGAAAATAAGACACTTGTTTTATCTCATGAATGCTTCATTTGTGTGAGAGTCTTTGATAAAGTGAATGTTTGATTTTGTCAGATTGTGGGATTCTAAGGAAGTGGCAGTGTCAGCAGAACATTTAAATCTGTTGGTGGAATACATGCTGGAGTATATTGACTTTCAAAGTAAAGTCAACATAGCTTAGTGGTTCTGGTTTTAGCTTAACTTAGTGGTTCTGGCTTGTACAGAACAGGACATACAGTACGTTAGAGTGGTAAAATTGGACTTTTGGTTGCATTTGGGCTTTCTTCCCAAAATATACCAAATTGACCAGTATTGTATTGGCCATTAGCAGGGAATGCTACATGTGGCAAAGGCATAACCTTATAATTCTATTACAAAACATATGAAAGCTTCAATTGACCAAAACCATGTTGGGCAATGGAAGACAATAATTATGGGTTGATCTTGTGATGATCATGGCATTTGGAAGATTGTGGCTTGGAATGGAAGAAGAGTAAATAATAAAGACTGTGAATTAATGAAGTGAAAGAATAATAATTATGAAAGTAAAAGAAATCAGTGGAACAACTTGCCTCCAGAAATTGTGGGTGTTCCACCACAGGAAGTTTTTAAGAAGAGATTGGACAGCCAATTGTCCGGAATTGTACAGGGTCCCAGGTCTCCCGCTTAAGCAGGGGGTTGAATACCTCCAAGCCCTTCTGTGTTATTCTCTATTCTGTATGAAGAAAGAAAGACTGATATCCAACTGAATAAAATCTGGATCTTCCGAATAAGAGTCAATATGAATACATGCAGGAGAGTAAAGGTGTGGGTTTGATTCTGAATGCAAGGGCTAAAATGTGTCAGAAAATATAAATGAGTTTTATTTAGGTTATGGTGGATGTGTTTAAAAATATATTGATGGTAATTCAAGTTATAGACATTTTAGAGTACAGGGGTGAGTTTGAAGAAAAATATTTTGAATGAATGTAATCTGGGGGAAAAATATTGTGACATGAATGGTTAGAAATGTAAACAAGATAATAGTATGAAAAGCGCTACTGAGCCATTTGGAATGAAAATGAGAAAAAGAATAGTGATTGCTTGGTGAGTATCTACTTGAAAGTAAATCTATTGGCTTTAAATAAGCAGTATAACCTGTGTTCATGCAAATATGTAAATATAAGTCTCCCAACAGATTGAATGGAAATTAATACCAGAAAAGATGTGAGTGCTGTAAAATGAATTAAGATGGAGTTCCACATTTATGCTAATAGGATGTCTGAAAAAATGCTTGGTAAGAATGATGAAATGGAAGGGGCTGTGAATAAGAAAAATACATATGAATGCTACAAAAAATAGAATGAGAGAAAGCTATATGTATGGAGGGAGGGTGGGAAGCTATCTAACTTTCCACTTAGTTGTTGGACATCTCAGGAGAAATTCAGTGATCATTTAAGTGTGAGTTTTAAAAGAAAAAAATACAGCATTAAGCATGAATGGGACCTGAATTAATGTAGGTTGAATATTAAGTGAATTATTAGTGAAGAAATATGTTGATGGTTTGGTTATACAAAGAAAAATAAGGATCGAATAGAAGTGTATGGAAAGTTATAGTCAGTGTTTTTGAAAAGTGGACTGAGCTTAACTTACTTTGATTTTTACTTTTTTGTGTTTATTATTTCTTGCTCCATTTTTGCAGTTAGCATTATGTTACCATGAAACAAAATACAGGTAGTCCTTGACTTATAATGGTTCATTTAGTGACCGTTCAAAGTTATAACAGCACTGAAAAAATGATTTATGATCTTTTTTCACATTTATGACCATTGCAGTATCCCCATAGTCCTGTGATCAAAATCTAGACATTTGGCAACATTCATATTTATGACAGTTGCGGTGTCCCAGAGTCATGTGATCGTTTTTTGGGAACTTCTGACAAATTCAATCGGAAAGCCAGATTCACTTAATAACCGTGTCACTACTTAATAACCACAGTAATTCACTTACTGTGGCAAGAAAAATGAAAACAGGTCAAAACTCATTTAACAAATGTCTCGCTTAGCAACAAAAATGTTGGGCTCAATTGTGGTAGTAAGTCAAGGAGTAACTGTAGTAGGATGGCTATATTTGTATCTTAAAAAGCCTTGGTATTGGCAGGGCCAACTCATAAATCTGTTGATACTATCAAAAAGCTCTGCAGAAGGTTGGAGAAGCAGAATTTATCTTTGAGAATCCAAACTTATTATACTTCAGCAAAACGCTTTGAATGTAGTTTTACTTGGTTATCATGGCTGCTAATTTTCCAAGAACAGATGCTAAGCTAATCATGCCTGTGATTTCCCAGATCTTCCATGAATGATGCCACATCTATTACCTAGCCCAGCATGTGGAACAAGTTACATTTTGCTAGTAATTTAGCGATTCCACATTTGCGTTCTAACTCTTAAACAAATACCATCAGGACCCAATGATTTGTTACTGTACATTCTCTCCTAATGTAGACTCTTCTTTGGGTACCTCAATTTGCTTCAGTTGCACCAATTCCCTCCTTAAGAAAGTCAGATCTCTCTTCTATTTTTTCTGTGGTACAAACAGAAAATATAATTTATATATTTCCTCAACATTCCTGGGTGTCCCTTTCACTCCTCTGATGCTTAATGGCCCAGTCACTTCCTGTTTCTTTGCTGTGAATATATTTAAAGAAATTATTTTTGTTCCCTTAATTTTTTTTCCTGTACTATAGTGGAATTATGATTGGTACTTACTGGATTATCATTTTACACTTATCCTGGTTTGTACTTTATGTTCTCTTCATTAGGACAGATGTTCCCTTTCCTGCAGGAAGACTTTTAAACTTTTTACAGCTTCCTGGATACCATTAGAAAAAAACAAGGCATTTTCCTGGACTTGTTGACCCATTCTTACATTGAGGTTATTTGTGGTTTTAAATAGCCTATTATGAAACAAATGGACTTTATTTTCTTCCACTTTCTTTACTAAAAGCTGATAAACTCCTTCAGGGGAGAAATGTTCCTAGATTCCTGGTATATCACTCTGGTTGTACTTTCCATTTGATTGACATTTGGAATGAAACTGAAAAGGGCCACCCAATTATTTTTATGGAAGTTCTACTATAAATGAGAAAGTATAGCCTTTGCAATTTGTACTTTTTAATTATGCATGCACTTGTTATAGCTTACTGTATCTCCTTGGTTACAAGGAGAGATTACAAATGGTAGATTATTGAACAGCCCTGCTCCCCCCCACTTTCCTGGTCCCACCTTTTTCCTCGCTTGTTCTTTGTTTTTTTTAAGATTCATATACTACTTTAGAAAGATTAATCAGTAGAATTCCCATTCTTCCATCTTCCCCCTACCCATCTGTAGAGGAGATCTTATATGATGCACCATGTTTTGGTACTAGTAGTTGCAACATTTAAATTTTAGTACGGCAGGTATATGTCATTTCTACTGCTTTGAATATTAACATTTAATGCAGTCTTCTTAATGAGATGGAATGCTAAGATGTTTTTCCCTGCAGTCAAACATGAACTGATGTTAATTAAATCTTTGAAAGGCAAGCACTTAAACTGCTTTTCTGCAAGAAAACAGACTCCTATTCTCCCTAAAGGTAAATAGTTTTTAAAGAACATGAGGGTGGGAGAAATATTACAGTTTTGATCAATAGTTTTTCTAGATCAACATTTTACTAAATAAGATATTTGATTTTAATTTTGTAGGATAGTTAGTATTCTGCTAACCCTTCCTTGCGGATATATACTTCTTTTGCCCATGCACAAAAAAATTGTTTTCCTCTGAATATTTTTTCTGATAATTCTTTGGTTTTTAAATTTAAAGCAAGTGACTTCAATGATACTGTAATGCTCCTGTACTTTAGCCTTAAGAGGCAAACGTTTAAATGGCTCTTTTGAGTCAGTTGTGAAAGCATCTTTGCTGAAATATAAATGTTTTTTTCTTAAGCAGGTGGACCAGAAAGTGTTATCTTTTTTTGTTTTAACCAGAATTTTTCTACATCATTGTCTTGACATTGACCACTAGAAAAGCAGTTATTTGAGATTGAAGAATTACATATATTTCTTACAAAGCAACAACTAGTTGAGTTAAATTGTTACAAGTGAAAATTAAATAATTATTATCTGTTTATAATTTCCTTCTATCTGAGCAGTATAGAATTTTGATCTCTGCCAAAAATGAAATAGAGCTGGTAATCATGTAATGGTTTAATGTTGGACCAGAATTAGGGAATTCCAGATTCTAATCCATTTTCAGAATAGAAGCTGATTGTCTGACTTTTTCAGGTTAACCTATCTCACTGACTTATTTGAAAAATTAAGAGGAAGGAATCTAATGAATGCTACTTACATATTTCTTGAAGGAAATACATCAATCTCGCAGAGAATAGGGTAGAGTAGAACAGAATAAAATAAAAGTATTATATTACACCAGATAATGATATTCAGAAAGGGGAGAATTTTGTAAATTACTGGCCTTTAGACTCAATCAAATTTAAATAATGTAATATTATTTCATCTATTTCACACAGAAAACAACACATTTCAGATCTATTAATAGCTGTTAAATTTTTATTCTAAATTGTGGGGGACATATAGTAGGCTTACAGAAAATGAAACTTTTCATATACACTTCAGCTCCATGTATCACTCATAATTTGATTGGAAATGAAACCAACTCTGGCTTTCCACCCCATCCACTACTTTCACTTGGTTGTGGACCTGATTAGTCATTTTCCATGACTCTTGATTGGGGATTTCCCTATTTTAACCCATCCTCGACTGGAGAAAAGAGGGGGGAAGTTTTATTATTTATTTTCCTTATCAATTAGGCCAAAAGCAGAATATTGCTGAACTCTTTTTAACCTGATTAAAGGGGGAGAGGAGGCTTGCACATTGGACATATTGATCATTCTTAAATCATTGAGAAATGTTTGAAATCTGTGAAAGGCAATGGCCTTATTGGTACAAAAGGATCTTATCTTTTTTAACTTACTAAAGGTATATAATAGATTTTTTTCAAATAAATCTGTATCCCTAAAAAAAATAGCACATACAAAATTTTAGTAGAATTTGATTAAAGTTTATAATGAGATAAAATGCAAATAGAAATAAAAATCAAGAAAGATAGAAAAAGTGCAAAGATGAAGAAAGAAAAAGGAAAAAGTAGTGGCTTCTGATTTTTTTTTTCAGTGCAATGGAATACAAGAAGAATTAGAACCTCAATCTTTTATATTTCAAATTAATTCAAATCATTTCTATAACAACAAAATCTAATAATGAAAATCAAAATTTCATTTTTCCCCCATTTCAAGCATAAAAGTCCAGAAATGTTTTCCAGGTGGAAACGAAGCTAGATAAGTTCTTGTCTTTAATTAAAACAGTCAATTTTGCTATCTCCACCAATTATATCATCATTTTTCCATTGTGGGAATCGTGTCTTACCATCATTGAGCAAATAAAATTCACACCACTGTCAACATATATAGCAATAAAGTTCCAAATTTTCTTTCAAGTTATTTATCAAACCTAGAAGAAAGACTTCTGATTTCAGTTTTATATTTATTTCAAAAATGTTCTGAAAATAAAATCAAGATCTGGTCCCCAGTATTTCTTTGTTTTCTCACAAGTACACTAGTGATGATAAAAAGTATTAGATTTCTAAAGTATATTTGAAGTTCCCTTATCCATAAATCTCAGTTTCAACATTTTATAGACCTTAGCAATATTGTTCATCATTAGCATACAATGGAATTTCAAATTCCCTTTTTACAAGCTCAAACCTAAGTCAAGATATAAGATTTAAGTTATTTCTTATTTAAATTAAGTCTTTTAATTGTAGATATATGAACAGTGACAAACCCTACCTTCTAACATCAGTTTTTTTTCAACTTCAGGTTAGGTTTATCTTGAATAAAACTTATTTCGTCATAGGTCCACCAGGTGGGTCTAATTATCATTTCTTTTCTTTTTTTAAAGACTTCTTGGGGTGACAACCAATAAGGTGTCTTAAGAGAGAATCTTATTTTATATTTATTACAAACTTTTAAGATGGCATGCCTAACAAAATGATTCTTAAAATCTGTATTTATCTTAGCTGTGTGAGATCCACTGTGAGGTAATGGTTTAATGTTGGACAATGCACCCAAATCTCAATTCATGGCCTTTCTAGCCAAATATCAATTCATGGCCCTCCAGATCTAATAATCTTTTATTTTTATTTTATTTTATTTTTAGGGTAACCCAACCTTTCATCCAAACCAAGCAGCATGCACCAAACTACAGTATAATCTTAAATCCGGTAGACTTTTTCTGTCTTTTGCTTCTTGCAACCATTTATATTTGATTCTCAGATTTTTCCTCTGCCATATGAACTTAGAAATATCTTTTTGCCATTGCTTGATCATCAATATTTGTAAAACATTGATCATCTAAGGTAAAACATTCATTTTAACCTCAGAAATTCTACCAAGATCAATAACTTCAGTTTATCCTTGATAAGTCCTTATTAATGTCATCCCAAACAACAACATAATTGTTCTGAAATAATTAAAAAGTTGTATTAAGTCAATATAACCCCTAGATATTTTACCTTTTTTCCACCTTAAAGCTTGACTTCCTTATTAAAATTTTATGATCATCTGCAGTCATATTCTTTACCAACATTTTTTCTTTTTGTTTATATATTTTAAAACTAGCGAAGGCACCTAAGTCATTCTGTGTCTTTAAATTAAATTAATTCAATATAAAAATATTTATAAATATTAAATATTCCATTGGGATTAGAAACAAAACTAAATCATTAGCAGGAGCTATCAGTTCATATATTTTTTGAAACCTTCACACCTAACATTTTTTCATCTTTTCTGTTGTTTCCTTTCAAAACCTCCAAGACTAAAATAAGCAGAGAAGATAAAGGACATACTTGTCTTCTGCCCTTTTGAATCTTGCAAATCTCCATAAATGATAATATGTGTTTGATGACATGTATAAGTCGATTTAATCCTTTAAATGAATTTCTCCCCCAAATCCTTATTTTCCAAAACTTTAAACATAAAGACCCAAACTAAATAGTCAAAAGCTTTCTCCAAATCCAAAAATATTAATGCTGAATATTGTAAATATTCTGTAATATCCAAGGCATCTTAGCTGCCTTTTCAGCAGAACCCTAGATTGATGTTGAATAAAGATCTGTAGAATATTTTTCAATTTTTTAGCCAATATTGCAGCAAAAAGTTTATGATCATTATTTAACAAGATTTGTTCATATTTTTTTGTTAGAGACACATCCTAGTCTTCTTTTAGCAATAAAACAGTATTGACTTCTTTCCAAGACACAGGCATTGTAGAGTCCTGCAAAGTAATATTCATTTCACCCCTCTGATGGTAAGAATTGTCTTTAAAGCATTTAGAATTTTGATTTGAGAATCCATCCATACCTTATCTATTTTTATCTTTTTAATGGTGTCTGATATTTTAAAAGTTGTTGTAAGTTCATTCATAGTTTGTCTCTCAGCTGTGGAATGTTTGGTAATTGCTGCTTTTGTAGATTCCCCCCCCCCCCCAAATCTACTTCCTGTTTCCCTTTTGATGAAATAAATATAGCTGTTTGCAAGCCAGACATGGATTCAACTATGTATTCTAATTATATTTCTTTGCTAGATATGAATGCTAAGATTTTAATAGATGCCTTAGTCGGTAGATTACAGCTTATTCTTTATCATGCACATAGCCCAGGCTAGATTTATACAGGAATTTCAAGCTTCTGACATAATCAGGTTTTTAATTATGTTTGTGCTGTACTACAAAATAAGTAGAGTCTTAACAGCTATAATTTATTTGGATGCTGAGAAAGGCTTTTATATGTCTTGATTTTTTAGCGCTGATGATGTTACCTAATTTGGGTAATGAAATGTCTGCAAGAAAAAAACAAACTTCGAGAGCACCTAAGGACCCATTTGATTTTTGACTTCATTTCCGAGCTAGATTTTTCTTTTAGCTTCCTCAATAACTAATTGGTGTGTTTGTGTGTGTGGTTTTTTTTTAAATCCATTAATGAGGGAAATCCTTAAAACTCTGGATATCAGGATAATGTGTAGAACTAAGGCTGTTTTAAAAATCATTCTTTTCACTTGCAAAGCACTTCTTCCTAATATTTTTGGTGTACAGCTCTGAAATATATACTGTGGACCCTTTTATCAATAAAAAACTTCCATTGAGATATACACTTTTTTGAGTAAATTGATTATTTCATATTATATTATTTTAGATCAACTCATTCTGAAGGAATCGTCCTTTGTCTGTCTTTTTAAAATGTAGTTTGATTTATCAGAGCATTTCTTGACGATGTATTCAATTCAGGCATATGTTGTTTTATCCAGAAGCCATTGCTATCTCTTTTTTAAATAACTATTTCATTAAAAATTACAATTAGACAAATTAAAAACAAATGCAAACTAAAGGATAAATGAAAAAGTAGTACAGAAAATTAAAAATAGAACGGAAAGAAAAATAAGAAATATAATAAAGAAAATGAAAAAAAGTATATAAGGAAATGAGTTTTCTCTTCACCACAGCATATAGAAACAATTTGAGTGATTTATCATCATCTCTTAAAATACAACAAATAACCATATCCCAATTTCTTATCTATAAATAAATTCTTAAAGCCTTGTCATTCAGTTTTGATCAGCAAAAGTCCATTAAGAGTTGCCAGCGAGAACAGCATATTTATTTTAACCTGGATCAAATAAAACAACTTTATATTTATTCCTTTTTCTTTTAACAATCTTGATCTTTAATCCTTTCCTATAATGTCAAAAAACTTTATTTCTTTTCATGTTTTCTTCGTCCCTTCTCACAAAATTTCTTAAATACCTCCAGTACTTGAAAACTATCAAGAACTATACATTTATTTAATATAAAAGTAATAATAACTATGGACTTCTGGGATTAGTTACTAATTCATACAATGTTAGAAAGAAGACTGTGATCAGATCTGCAGCAACACCTTGCTTATCAAAATTTGTATTTTGAGCAATATATTTTCAAAATTATAATGTTGATGTGTTAATGTATATTAATATTAAGTAATATGCATTGTGTTTCCATTTTTTTAAAAAACCTCTTCATTGTAATAATATCCCAAAAGCAATAATAATGAAGCAATAACATGGAGTGGTGTTTTATGTAAATCAGTTGGGTTGTCTGTATTCACACTATTTTGTTTCTACCATTTTACTCCAAATAAGTCAGTATAGAGCTAAAAAAATTTACATCTCTTTGTGTTGCTTGATGGTTGCTTATTAATCCGATTGCAATCACAGAATATCTGCAGGTATAAATTTTGGGGATGCAGCTATAGAATACTGCACTAATCTCTTTTTTTAATAACAATTTCATTTTCTTGCATTTGTAATATTTAGGGTTGTGTATATACCATTTAAAATGAACTATATATGTTAAATGTCATGTATTTTAAAAAATGCTTTCCAATTTAAAGAATGCTGACTTTTTTATCGTATGTATTTATTAAATTTGTATGCAGCCCATCGCCTAGACATTACCTATAAATAGTGGTTTTAAAGTTTAAAGTATTATAATTGTTGTATATAAGAGAAAATGGCTAATTGGGTAAGAGGTGGAATGGTGTAAACATTGAAAATACATGCCATGTGACCCTGAGGATGCTGGGATAGTTGAAAGCTTGAGGACTGTTTGTAAATCACATAATTACTCTGATATAATTTAGAATTTGTATTAGTAATATAATTCCTAGATATTTAACATTTTTCCACTTTAAAGCCTGACTTCCTTTCTAAAATTTCATGATCTTGTACAGTCATATTCTTAACCAATATTTTTATTTTTTGGTTTGTTTATATAATTTTAAGCCAGCTAAGGTACCAAAGTGACTCAGTTTCTTTATTACATATTCCATTCCATTTTAGAGGTTTTTCAGAAACAAAACTAAAACATTAGCAAAAGCTCTCAGTTCATATGTTTCTTTTTTAAATCTTTACAGTTAATATTTTTTTAATCTTTTCTGATGTCTCTATTTAAAAACCCCAAGACTACAATAAAAAGCAAAGGAGATAAAGGACATCCTTGTCTGGTGTTCTTTTGAATCTTGCACAGCTTGGGCAAATCTCCATTGATGATATAGGAATTTGCTGAGATGTATAAATCATATGGAATGGAATGGAATCTCAACTATACTGGAATGGTGTAAAGATTGTAAATAGACTGACATTAGACTGACATTATCAAAATAAATAGTTCCAGTATTACTTTAAAGATAAATTTATCCCCATTTACCAGGAAAAAAAATATTGGAACAGTTTGCATAAGGCAGTTCTAGAAGAGACCAGACAATTGCTAAAAGTCTGAGAATGTATAAAGGCACTTAGCACTTTGCAATAGCTCTTAGAGTTATATACCGCTTCACAGTGCTTTACAGCCCTCGCTAAGTGGTTTACAGAGTCAGCATATTGCCCCCAACAATCTGGATCCTCATTTTACCAACCTCAGAAGGTTGGAAGGCTGAGTCAGCCTTGAGCCTGGAGAGATTTGAACTGCTAAACTCCATCTAGCAGTCAGCTGAAGTAGTTAGCAGTACTGCACTCTAACCATTGTGCCACCTCGGCTCTTTTTAAACATGTTGGGTGTCTCTGGAGAATCAAAAACACCCTAAAGGTGGCAGGATTAGAGAAAGATACTCCATGCCAGTCCCGGATTGGTACCAGTGTCTGTCTGTGTTAGGTATATCTAGCAATGGAGGGTCCTGTTTCTGGGATTCCTGCAAATGCAACATACTGATTCATCCTCGTTTTGCCCCCAAACAGTGTGAGGAGGATATTTAGCCTTAACAATATAAGGAAGCTCTACTGCAGGGCTATCAAACTCGTGGCCCGTGAGCCATATACATCACGTGCTGGCCATGCCCTCGCCTGGTTTAAAAAGAGCGGGGAGGTTGCGATACGTCACGTGACACTGCCGAAATGATGCAAATTTGACACTCCTGTGCTAGTAGGTTAAACAATTCAGTCTAATCCAGCATTCTTTTCCCAAAGGTTACCTGAGGAACCTTCTGTCCCTCTAACACAGTGGTTCTCAACCTGTGGATCGGGACCCCTTTGGGGGTTGAATGACCCTTTCACAGGGGTCGCCTAAGACCATCGGAAAGCACATATTTTTGAAAAAATACAGAAAACAAAAAATAATTTTATGGTTGAGGGTCACCACAACATGAGGAACTGTATTAAAGGGTCGCAGCATTAGGAAGGATGACACCCACTGCTCTAGCAGCTGATATATTTTCATGGGAATCTTTCAAAAAGGACTTCATCAAGCATCTTTTGAAAGTAAACAGTATCTGCTGGATCATCTATATCCACCGGTGTACTTCATGAAGAATTAATAACACGCTATCTCATCACTCGCTGCACCTCTAAATATTACCTGTAGATTCTCAAAATAATTTTTTAAAAGTCCAAGTATTTGAATTTTTTTCTAATTATTTAGTCTAAATAGATATTAAATTTTATTTAGACTTATTCTCTGCACCTCTTCTTAATATGAATATTGCCTTGACCACTTTGGAAATCTCTGCTAATGTTACTATAAAATGTGTTAATATTTTTGTTAGAATATCAGTAGTTTCATAGTTTGTTTCTCCAATATTCTGTAGTGGTTCTTCCCTGGATTCCAAACTTGAAAGTGTAACTACTGGCTGGTACATCCAATCTATTTCTGTAATAAAGATAGGTGCAAAGAAACTATCATTAACTGTTTCTGAAAAGTCCTTAATAATTCTTTGTAATCTAGTGAATATTTTGCCCTACACAAGCATACATTACACTCCCATTTTCTCACAGAAACAATATTTTTACCATTTCTTCGATACCACTGGATTAGCTATATTTATTTCATTGCTTGCTGTAGAGATGCAAGATGAGCTTCAAATGTGGTTTTGAGTAAGCTCAAATATTCTGGATAGATTTGTTCTTCCTGTTTGGAAACATTCATCTTTTGAAATACAGTGCAGTTACTGGATTTCCGTAGCAATTTTCCACATTGAATTGTTTTTAAAGTTTTTGTTTATGGGTTTCTGTTTTGCATCTAAGCAACCATCACCATTACTTTTGATCATATCTTTCTGCATATGTGGTGTGTATATTTGATATGTAACAAAATGGGTTTTTAAAAATTTTTTAGCTGTTTGTATAGTTAAATCGTATAGTTAAATCATATAGTTAAACTTAGTATTTTATCTTAAAAATTTCTCTAGAGGGAGTAATATCATTAATACATTTAAAATTGTGCCATTAATATTGGAAATATAATTTCTAAGGTAAAAAAATCAGAATAATTTATTTCTGCTAACAAAATATTTGGAGGGAATGACAAAATATTTCAGCATAATAGAGAAGAATTCATTGAACCTAGTCTTCATCAGAATGATCCATTAAAGTGTAATGAAGAATTAAGGTAAAGGTAAAGTTTCTTCTCACATATACGTGCTAGTCGTTCCTGACTCTAGGGGGTGGTGCTCATTTCCATTTTAAAGCCAAAGACCCAGCACTATCCGAAGACGTCTCCATGGTCATGTGGCCAGCATGCCTAAACGGCAAAGGCGCACAGACCACTGTTACCTTCCCACCAAAAGTGGTCCCTATTTTTCTACTTGTATTTTTTTTTACATGGTTTCGAACTGCTAGGTTGATAGAAGCTGGGACAAGTAACGGGAGCTCACTCTGTTATGCGGTGCTAGGGATTCAAACTGCTGAACTGCCGACCTTTCTGATCAACAAGTCTTAGCCACTGAACCACTGCAGTGACCAAATTCTATCAACTGAACTGTGGTGATTTGTGATACAGCATTCTCTTATATAAGAAACAAGCAAATTTGTGTTGTGCTGGCAATCCCCATTCCTATGTAGTGAGAAAGATTTCAGTCTGGATGGATCACAAGATTCTATGAAATTTATAATGAATTTGTCTGGAAAAAAAAAATAAGATGATAACTTTCTGTCTTCCCAGGGAACATGAGAAAGAGGTACAAAATCGGAAAAGAGGCAAACGACCGAGAGGCAGACCAAGAAAAAATGTTGTAAGTAATGGTGATTTATAGGACCCATTGAAATTACAGTCACAGGGGCATTGTTGCTTGTAGGTAGCTGAGTTCACCTGCTATGGTGCCTAGTAATCTCTTGCATGGTCTACTTTGACATCTATCACTTGGAGTCAATATATATTTGTCATTGGCAGTATCTAATTTTATTTAAGAAAATACAAGTCTGTAACAAGAAACTTTTACATATTGAAATATAATAAGCAAATTATTAAAAGCAAATTATGTTGGTTTTGAAAAGTAAATTGTTATCCAGATAGAAAATTGATTAGATCTTATTTAAGAGAATAAAGCTTCGCCAAGTTTATTGAATAAGTGGGCCGTATTCATGTTGCTGTCGTTCTGTTTTGTCTATATTTTAAGGAACCTGAAGCACCCTCCAAGAGCAAATCCAGCAGCTCTTCCTCCTCTACCTCCTCTTCAACTTCCTCTTCTGAGGAAGAGGATGAAAGTGACCTTGAGACAAAGAGAAATCAGCGGAACAGGGAGAGTCACCCAGTGCCTCAAAAGAAAGCTCAGATTTTAGTTGCCAAACCTGAAAACAAGGACTCGGCCAGGAAGAAACGTGGGCGGAAGCCACTGCCTACAGAGCAGAAGACAACCAAGAGGACAGTCAACCTTACCAAGGTGCTTAAAACAAATAGAAAGGAGTTGGGAGGGGGAGGGGGGTCCAAATTGGCAAGCAAGATGCAGCCACAACACAATGCTCAAAGTTCTGGCATTGCCATGCTTAAATCCCACATGAAGGAAGCACAAGGTGCCTTCGGTGGCTTTTGTTCTGGAGCATCCTCCAATGATAACCTCTCCAGCCTAGTGAAGAATACTACCGTTGGAAGCCCAAATTGTGGTATCAGCTGGCAAAGCTCCATTGTCCATTATATGAGTAGGATGTCACAGAACCAGAGCTCCGCAGATGCCTCTGCAGTGGGACGACTGACTCTGAAGTCAGCTATGTCCTGCAAGAACAGCCTAGGTTTGGATTTAAAACTAAAAAACCAGAAAGGTTCTGGAAACCTGGAATTGACTGTGCAAGGATCCAAAGTGACCAAGAGACCGAGTGGCAATTTCTTGGGGGAACAAAAGACAGGAAACTTGCACAATGGGAACAAAGTTCCTTCTGGCTCTCCCAGCAGCCAGCCATCTTGCAACCAAGAGCTCAACCTACAAGCTTTAAACCTGCAAAGTGTGAAGAATGGGCCAAACTCCGCCAGCAGTAGGCATGTCTCTTACCATGGCTGCGGGGCAGTTGGCAAAGGCAGTGGCAGCAGTTTAGCAACAAAGACAAGCGCATCCAAGGGTAGCGGACCTGGGAGTGGCCAGAACATCGCCAACACAGGGGCAACGTCAACAGATGCAGATCCTTGCAAAGGTGAGAAACCAGCACAAAGAGCAGCCATTAGTGAGAGAGATGTAGCTACCAAGAGTAATGCCACCTGTGCCCAGGAGGGATGCCCCACAAAAGACAAGACTTCAGGCATGTCAGAAGGGAGCACCGGAGAGGAGGAGACTAGTTCTGATTCTGACAGAGATTCTGCTTCTTTTCCTGGAGCAGACCAGAATACGTCTGTTTCCATCCAGACTAGCCAAGACTGGAAACCTACCCGGAATCTTATTGAACATGTTTTTGTCACAGATGTGACAGCTAATTTGATCACAGTAACTGTTAAAGAATCTCCGACAAGTGTGGGCTTTTTTAACCTAAGACATTATTGAGTTCCAAGGCAGATAAGCATTCTTCCTCCATCTCATTTGACTCTACTGTCCCCATGGATATTAGAAGGAGAAACAAACCACAGTAGTTAGCAACCAGATAAATAAGCTTAGGGGCTCTTTTTCAAGAGTCTTGGCTTTACTCATGTTACTCGGCAATACAGAGGAGTACATGCTTTCCTGTACTTGTACACTTTAGCTGTATGATTTGAAAGACCAGAGAATGAATATGTATGTATGTGTGTGTGTATGTATGTATGTGTGTGTGTATGTGTGTATGTATGTATGTGTGTGTGTATGTGTGTATGTATATGTATGTATATATATACATACACACACACACACACACACACATACACAGTATATATTCATTCTCCTGAATGGGTTCTCTTAAGAAAAATAGTTCCTTGTTTTTCTTCCCAATAATGAAGTTTCCACACTTCTCAGCTCCTAGAACAAAGTATGTTAGTTTGAAAATTCGTGAACAAATCTATATTTAGGATACCTGCCAAGCGCCATACAAAAAGTTTGTCTTAAGGTTTGTCTTAATGTATGTAAGACATACTTCCAACTTGCTATGGAAACTAGGGGGTATGATATATAAGACAGCATTGGTTTGGAGCTGGGACTAACAGCTATCAAGTAAGTTTGGGTTCAGGTTAAGCATTGATCTCTAGAAACTCCAGAAGTATCAATTAACTTGTTTGAACTAGTGTCTCAAAAACTTGGGAAGAAAGTATGCTTTTCATTCTGCCAAATATATCAGCAGATGCAGGAAATCAACCTTGGAGAACTGCAGAACAATGTTCTCAAGAACTTGAAAAGACAATGTTTTTTTCAACTTGCCAAATGTCAAGAGATGCCACTCAGAGGAGAATGCTGTCTCATTTTTAACAACAATTTTTATCATATACATATATGTAATTCAGGAGATTTTTACACAATGGAAAATTCTATATGGAATTTAGTTCTACCAGTTCCATGTAAAATGTGACATGTGTAAATCATTGCTTAAATAAGCCATGTGTTCTGAGAAATTGCTATAGGATGTGGTTCAGACCACTTGTAGGTCCCCAATGTGTTCACGCACACATGCACACATATACACATTTTGCATGCTGTTGCTTACACAGAAGAAACGGGAAGGAAGCAAGATTAGAGATTTTTGCTGATGTTGAGATTTTATAAGCATAAGATGCCTTATAATGTGAGATGAAATACTGTTGATGTGTGCTGTTCAAATTGAGTTGCGAATTTTTGGAACTTTGGAAAGCAGGTTTTTGAGGTTTCTATGCAATTGATATCTTTCTATAGTCCTAAATGCTCCCTTGAGTTTGGATGTTTGGTTGCAGATATTTCATTACCAAGCTAGGTAACATCATCAGTGCTACTGAGTGTGGTGTTAGCTGTCTGAGTGTGGGGTTACACACACCCATCAATACTGTCAGGGCAAGTTATTGTACTGTTATAAAAATATGGAGCTAACACCAGAGTCACTAGCACTGATGAAGTTACGTAGCCAGAGAATGAAACACTTGCAAGCAAACAACCAAGGTCAGAGAGCATCTAGGACTCCACAATTTAACCCTAAGCTACAAATATTCTCTTCTATTGATAATATCTTTCTACTTATTCTAACCTGCAATAACTACAAAAAACTTATTGCAGATGGCAAGATAACATTGTGATACAGACTGCCATTTATTTTTATTTGATCTTTACATATGTCCAGTATCTCCCAATTAAATTCTGCTACAGGGCATCACTGCAGAGCAGAAATGATTGAAACGTCTCTTTGCTTTATTCTTCCAGCAAGGGATGGCTTTATCATTACCTTGACCAGGAAGGTAATGTATGAAACCAGAGAGGATAGACTGGAGTGAGAACATCCTAGAAGCTATGTTTATTTTAGGCTACCTGCTTTTTCTGAAGTCAAGTGGTGATTCGGTTTAGCTTTCTATTATTTCTCTCAGAACAGGTGCTTCCTGTTGGTCAAGAGCCATGGTCTAATTTTGGGCAGCGCTCGGTCAAGTCAATTGACAGCGAAGCTCAATCAGAATTTGACCTGTGTTCTAATAGTGTGCTTCTAAGTCCCCATACTCCTAGCATATTCAGTAAAAAGAAAGAGAAACAGGGAATGTTAAATTGATGATAAGGAATTTTATTGAAATTGGTATTTTTGCAGCTTTCAAAGTCAATAAAGTACATGATGTTGGACCACTGTTTATCAGACCCATTCTAAGGTAAAGCAATGCAAAGGTTGTGACCAAAACTGTATGTTGAGACTGCAGTTTAGTTTGTTGTGTGCATGTTGTGATGTGACTCAGCAAATGGTTTTCAGACTTTTGGATCATTTGGAGCATTGGCTTAGCCTACTACTTTTCTTGCTCATACTGTAGTTTCTCTTTTATATTGCTGAACCTTTCCACTACTGCCATATGAGCTGTGAAGCTAAGAAAAGGCAAGAAGGCAAATTTATCAGGGATAAAGTGTTGCTCATGCTTAGGTTAGCTAATATGAGTTTGTTGAATACATTGATATGGAAGCTTATTTTTTTCACCAAAGTTTACTCACATAGAAAACAATTTCAAGGAAGTCCATGAGATTTGCTTCCATGGAGCTGTAATTTAAATTTGATATGCCAGGTTATAATAGTGCACTGAATGAGTCTTCTGCAAACAGTGCTACTAGTTCCTTAAGCTTACTCCTCTTGATGTGCACGGCTGCTGAACAAGGTGACAGAAGTTGAGCCGGGATTTTCCAAAGGGCCTGCAGCTAGGTAGAATGCCTCTAAGAATCAGGCATCAGGCTTAATACAATGTTATTCAGGTAATATTTTCAACCTTCCTGGTTTGAGTCCTGGGCTGCCTGGGGTCTCAGCTCACCATATTGTACCACCTCACCATATTAGTTCCAAAAATATTCTTTGTTGAGATCAGAGGGAAAAATCTCTTGTGAGAATGTGACTTCTTATAATATAAAAGAAACCATCCAGTGACTATATTACCCTGACAGATAGCGTAAGAAAACAAGGCATTTGTTCTGAATTGTAGATTTTATGACTTTCTCATTCAGTGCTTTTAATCAGATGCCCTCTCTTCTCACTTGCTCTCCATTTCAATTAGCGCAGTACTCTATAAGTTGTGTATTCCTCTGAGTCAGATTACACAATTCCCATTTTCTATTTTTTTCTGGAAGTCTCCTCACCTCAACAACTAATCTCCTTAGAGTGCCCAATTTTATCTAAGGGGCTTCTGTCCACTTACTTTAAAGCTGTCATTGTGTAATATTGAAGGGGCTGCCTTAGTGAATCCTTTAAATGCCTTTGGTAAAATCTGCCAAATCTAGATGGCCCAGATAAAGATACGTTGCCTGTGTTCTTTGTAGCAATCGGTGCGTCCCACTTAGATATTATCAGTGAAGGATCCGAGGATGAGAATTCCTGCCTGTCTCAGTTTTTTGTTGTGCATCTCCTGTTGGAGCTGTCCTTGGCTAAACTATTTTTAAACTCCTATCGTGTGCCTTTTAATTCTGGGTGTATGTTGACAATATTTTGATAATTCTGCCAAAGTAGATGTTTCTGTGGAGAACTAAGTTTCTGGAGCAGAGTCAGAAGAGGAGGATACACAGCAGTTCAGTTAAATGAAGTCAATTTTCTATTAGACCCCACCACATCTTTCTTGTAGAAGCTATTGTCTTTTCCCAAAGAAGAAAATCCCATTAAAATATTGGCAAATATTGCTTATGGGCTTGAAAAATTTGGTGGTTTCAGAAATAGGAGTTTCTTCCACAAAGCCGTGTTATCCCCTAGTCCAATTTCTCAGGTCATTATGCTGCATATGTACCTGTACATATACACCTGTGTTACATTGCTCTTTGCAGGACTGTTGCTTTTATTAGCTTACATGCACTATTGTCTTCTTGTTCTTTAAGTTTTGCAAGTCGCTTCTGCTTCTGTTTATTTTCTAAACTCATTTTTTCTCCGACTATAATCTATAATATGCAACCATTTCCTCTCACAGAGATGCATTCTTCCTTTTTCCCCCGATCTCTATTACAGATCCTTAATTCTGCTTTTCAGTCAGTTCCATTAAAAATGAGCTTCTTTCTCATCTCGTTTGTTTGGAAAACCGAAATGTTGCTCTCCTTCAGAAGCTCAAATGCTGTTGTGCCTTTTGGTTAACCAGCTATTTCAGTTTCAAAGTCTAAAGTCCTAAATAGCTTATCTGAATGAGCAAGTTGGCATATTCTTCCTTAGTTGTACATGCAACTGAATTCCAAAATGACAACTAAGCTTGTATAAGCAGATTGTGCATGTGAGTTCTCTAGTTAAGAACTCAATTTTATCAGTAATGGATAGACAACTGAACTCGATGATAATCATTGCCCCTTTTTATTCTTACATGTTTTTCTTGTTGCTCTGCCTCTTCTGTGGGTGTTTTATCTATGTTACAAAACTGCTTTTAAAAGTTCTGTTGCTACTATTCTACATTTTTAAAACGTTTTATAACAGGTGTGTTACTGCATTAATCGGGTAAATATTTTTGTTTTGGAGTAACTTGGTTACTCGGTTTACACTGAGCAAAAGTGCTCAGTTTATTCTTGTGATTAACATTAATAACTGCAGTACCAAAAACTAAAGGGGAACAGAGTTACTTTATATTACACTGTTTCTGCTACTCCAATAAATATTCACTCTATTCTGCTCCGAGCTCAGCGAAATGCCTTTGCAAGAGACTCGCAAGAATCAGTTCAGTGTTTCTTGCAATGTGTGTCAACCACTGTATGTTCCATTTTTTTAAAAAGCCAAATAGTTCTTGTATGACATTTTCTAATTGCTTTAACTGGAGCTGCTTCTTTGCTTTTATACTAAGAGAACAAAAGTTGGGGATGTTATTACCCTGGGAAAGCTTAGCTTCTTTGTTTGAATGGGACAGACTTTCCAGGCAGAATATTAAATAAGGCTGACAGCAGTGTCTGTCCACTGATCTCACTGTGGGTTCACTGCTGCACTGGGGTTTATTTGTTTGACCCTGGCTGTGTAGCTTGCTTGGTTCTGTTGTGTGATGTCTATCTCCCCGTTTTCTTGCCACTTACTCTAGTTTAGACTTGAGATTACTATTCTGTTTGTTTTGTTTCTTTAATTTATTTCCCAGCTTAAAAGAACTTTTAGACTACATTATGCTGGACAGTTTTTGTATAACTTTCAATTCTCTGTTTTAGTATCAATAAATATTTTTTTAACTTAACTGACTGTGGCTTGTTCTGCCTGGTTTGGGTTGCCTTTTCACTTTTACCTTGTTTTCCTAAACTTAATCTTAAGATATTAATTCACTTATAACACATATTTACTGACAATTCAATTTTATACATGTTTAATAAAATCACACTGTATTGTATCGATTTTATTTCCAAACTTCTGTATATAATTTCATCTTAAAGACTATTTAACTTTGCCAGTATAAAAATAGCTGCTGATATAGGCTTCAGAAGTAGTAGATGAGAAAAAGAAACATTAGAGGCTTCAGTCAGCAGAACTGAAGATCTTGAGCAATTATTAAAGCATATAGCCACTGATGCAATAACATATTGCAAATCTCTGAGAGGATTTTCAGAGTACTCCTTAACACAATCCCTCCCCCACAAAAATCTACAGTAATAGGATTGGGATGTGTTCTATGCAGTTTTCTTTATCCTTTCTTTGTTGTGGTGTGTGAAATTTCAGCACTGAACTGCTAATTTTTCACCAACCTTGCAGAAGGTTGTATGGCCTTTTCTGCAGCACACAGGGAATTACCAAATATCCACAGTGGGGGGGGGGGAGTTCCAAGCAATAATTTTGCCCCTGGTAGATTATGAGGTTTTTTTGTTATAATTTGCAGATGGCATTAATCTTAAAGGTAGACAAAAATTGAATTAGAATACTTCACTATCAAAAATTTTTTAATGAGATCTAAAATGCCTTTTTAATGTCACAAGATATTTACACTGTCCTTTGTTCTTATCAATGTTATGGTGTATTTTTTAGCCTGGATTAGCAACCGTTTAATTACACCATAAAAAAGAAACATAAATAATCATCTGAAGAGGAATGAAATATGAAACCTACCTTGTTTCATTTAGAGACTTTATCTTATATAGGCCTTTTGAATAGTTCACCATACTTTGGTCAAGCTAATGAAGACCTGATCTAATTGACTTATTTTACTTATTTTACTTAAAGCTAGAGATTGGTAAAGCAAGAGATGTCTTGCTATCTATACAAGAGCAATTCCTTACAGTACATTTTTCTGGGCAAACGTGCAAATTATTTAGAATAATTTTTTTTTAATTTTTTATTTGTTTGCCCTGTCTTGCCACAAGGATATTCCTATCACTCTTGACTGCTTCCTTTCTCATGAGTAATTTCAGCTGGAAAATTGTTAACAGCAACTGGATTCTGTTAAGGCTGATTATAGTGTAGGTAACAAAATAAAGAACACTGAATAAACCAGGATGGCAATGAAATCACTACACATGTCGACTTTTAACTTAAAATATTCCATGATGAAGCCTTGAGTTCAGGACTCTTCAAATGCTGGTAGATTAATGGACTTCAAATGTTCCTGTGCAATGGAACAACATTCCTATAAAACTAAAAATCTGAAACTGATAAATCCAGCTGGAGCAGCTTTGTTTTGCTTTTCACGTTTCCTCCAAATACCGGGCCCTTGCTTAGTCAGCAGTTTCTCGAGTCTTGCCTCGCTAAGACCGGCATAAGAAGGATTTCCTTTGGTCGCGTGTGTCCGTCAAGTCCAAGCCTGACTTCCTGGATGTAGGGCTTCGTCATCAAGTCACCCCTAGTGGCCAGTTTAGAGTGGTACACCCCGATACGGATTTTCTGAAGCTACGGCAGTCAGCCGCCTGAGGCTCCGATAACCACAGCGTGTCCGGCAACCCCGCAGTTTTCCCCAGGGGGCTACCCCTGGGTGGGCATTGGGACAGGATGCAAGGGGTGGATGCAGCACCATCTGTCCCCCGCCTCTTCTTCCTTTCCCCGTTTCCATCAGGAAGAATCACATCACGCAAGGAAGGTGCTGCTGGCACCGTTCTGAATGCTTTTAGTATCTCGAAGATTTGCTACGAATCCCCGGGACACAATGACGCGTCACTCACGTGGAAGGTTTTGAAAAGCTGGCTCCAGTCCTTCGAGGGACTGGAGTCTGCACCTTCGGGCTTCACCGGAGGTGTGATCTCAGCCAGCGGCTGCAAGTCGTTTAGCGTCGGGTGCTGCAACCTCAACAGAGGGACCGGGGGATTCTGGGAGTTGCATCCCGGTACCTCTGGAGGGCGGCCCGTTGAAAGAAGCGTGGCTTTGTGTCGTTCTCTTCATCCGTAGCAAAACTTGGGGTTCGTTTCTCCCGTTCCTTCGCCATTAGAACGGCAAGCATTTTGGAAGCGACATGTGGACTGAATGGGAAAAACCTGTTCGTCCACTTCTCCTTTTACAGCTGGAGGTCGCTGTTTCGTGGCAGACGTTGGTCGCAATCCAGCAGTCCTTTAAAAAAAAAGCTGTTCTAAGTTTTCTCTAGGGGGAACCCCGGACAGCCCTCCCGGGGTGCAAACAGGCGGCGGCAGGGAGGAGAGGATGTCCTGGAAACCAAAGAAGGCCTTGGAGCGAGGGGAAAAAAGCTCGCCGGGTTCGCGAAAGAACTGCCCAAGGACCTCGTCACTTTACAAAAGTTACTTGAATGCAGGCTCATTCATTCAGATTAATCCCGAGCGGGGTGGCGTCAAGCATCAGGATCGCTAAGAAGATAATGGGCACCCACCTTCGTTGGTCCTCTCATGTAAACTGTTATCCAGTGGTCCGTTCATATTTGAATGACAATCTACACAAGCCAAACTAAATTTAGCAAGAGCTAAGAATAGTTGCATACGAATAAACGCGCCTGCGATCGTCTGAAGTTGGAATCTTTAATTCTGAAAAATATTAACGGCGGGTGGCAAGAGCTTTCGCTGGGACTCAACAACAAGCAAAGCTAGCCCTGGTGGCCAGACCATGCGCTATGTTTCCCAAGGATCAAGGGCGCTTTTCTATTCTTGATTGATCGATTCACTTTCTCCCAATTCACCAACTGAAGTCTGACCCTGCCCGATGGAACTTTCGACACGGAGTTTGTGGTGGCCCAGATGACGCACCTTTGACTTCATTATAGAGCCTCTGTTGTCGGGGAGTTGCATCGCTTTCGCATTCCCTGGCCAGGCAGGACCACGTTTGCCTTGCGGACTCTCTGGAGAACATGCCCAGTGTCCATTTCCCCGGAGCCTTCAGGCTGGGCTTTCTTTCCCCGTTTTTTTCTTCTGAGAAGCTGTCCAGAGGTCCTCTCTTCCAGGACCTTCACTAATCCCGAAAAGAAAACCTGGTTCATAGCGGGATGGGACGTCACCATGAAATCCCATATCTATCAGTTCCACTGGGCATATTTTTTAAAGGGGGGTAATGGTTAATCACCTCCCTATTGTTGCAAAGAAAATCGGCTGGATCTGCTCATGAAATCATGTAGAGTCTAATTTGCCTCCAGACAGATTTTACCTGTTACCTCTAAGAAGTCCCCTTTAGGATTGGCTTCTACCCATCCCTTTCTCCGTCTCTCCAGATACTCTTTACTTTTCCATTCCTTCTTAGTCAAAGAGAAAGCTTTCATGTCTTGTCTCATACATATTTGTCCCCTCTTTGTTACGGTAGATCCAGAGCAAATCTGTCTGGAAAGTCAAGGTAGAAAGAGTTCTAGGTTCTCTGCTTTCGACTTGGTGTAAAAGAGACCAAAGGGATCCACTTGGAGCGGAAAGGGGCATGCCTTTAACCCAAAAGTTAAACGGCGAAGGGGTAGGAGAAAACTGGCTTCGAAGGCAGGCTCATACATTCTAAGAAGTAGAAACCATTGTCTGTGTACAGTCCTCTGAGCAGAACTGATTGGGCTTTCTTGGCAATCAATTTTTGAACCTTTCAAATTAAGCTATAATTCTGAGATTTTCCGGTAGTCATCTACAGTTAAGTTTTTCCGAGACCGGCCGTCTAGTATTTTATTGAATGGTAGCCAAAGGGTTCCCCATTTCCAATAACTGTTAAGAAAGTCCATCCGCTGTAAAACCTCCGTTGGCAACGGACCACTGGCCAGGACTGGTCTAAGCAGAGGAGTTTTTTGACAGCTGACTACCTCTTAGCAGCAGCGGCGGCGGCTCCCAGCTCCCCAACAGGGAGGAAAGATCTTAGGCGATCTGGCATTAGTCACCGCCCGGTAAACCAGACGGCGCGAGGCGCGCGTGTGCGGGAACATAAAGGTTTGCGGGTAGAGAAAGCATGTGAGAAGCGGCGATTCCCCTTCCCAGGATGCGGCCGTCATCCTGAAAGCGCTCGCCTTCAAATTCAGAATCGCCGAGAAACTCTCCTGTTTCGATCTTCCGAAGGGCGGAGGGGAAGGATATGCCTCCCTGCCTTTGGTAAGGGAAGGTGGCGTCTTTGAGGTCCGGGAGAGGAAAGAGTCTGATCTCGTCCCAACCCGGGCCAGCTCGAACTGGCTCCGCTCACCCTGAATTTCACAGGGTGAAATTCTTCTGCAGCCACTTCTGCAGCTTTTCCCGAGCAAGAGTTTAACCTGCTTGCTGGAGACAAGACGAGCTGCTCAATCCTGGATCTCCGTCTCTGGGCCAACGCCCCCCCCCAGCCCCCGCCCAATACTTTATGTCGATTGTCAGGGTGCCTTTTAAGAACCTCTCTTCGCCGCGCATTTAGACTTTTTACATTTTGGATGTAAGACTTTTTGCAAACATTGTAAGGTCCTTTGTAAACTAACTTAAGCCAAGTTTCTTCTTAGAGCAGCCTTCCTCAGCCTGATAATCATGAGAAGTGTTTAAGGCTTTTAACTCCCAGCATTGCTAAGCCAGAGTCACCACCGACAGATCTGGGGGAGGCTGCCTTAGAAATTACCAGCCGAGGCCGTAAAGCAACGCCTATTGAGTGGGGAGTAAGCGGCCTGCAACAGGACGGCGTTCACTTCCTTAGTAAACACACCGCGATTTGTTTTGCCCATTTGGCCGGCTGTCTTCGGGGGGCGAAGAGACAAAAAGTACGCGGGTACAAAAGTTGCGGTCTCCCAAAGAGCTTTCGTCTTGCCCTCCCTTCCATTCGCAGCAGCCATCCTGGACCCCGGATGGCGAAATCGGGGCAAGCCGTGCAGGAGGTGCTGGAAACACCGGCTCCGGTCGCCGCCTTTCAACCTCTTCCTCTGGTGTGAGGGGAGGAACCTCCTGCTCTCCCCTACCCCCGCTCCCCCGCGCCGGTCTGGAGGGGGGAGGAGGCGGCGAGAAACCCTCGGCTCCTCACTCCAAGTGCCGGCTCTTCCTTTCCCGGACGAAGGCGAAGGGAAGCAACCCGATGCAACCCCACCCAACCAGTGTTTCTGGACTCGGTAATTGCCTACTTGAAGACGCACGCACATGCACACACACACACCACCGACTGAAAACACGCCAGAATAACAATAATTATGTTGGCGCAGACTCTGGAGAAGGGAGAGGTGCCCATTTAAAATAAATAAATAAATCCGCCTTTCCCACAGACCCGACGCCTTGTCCTCCTCCTTGTCATGTTAACGCGCGAGGGAAAAGGAATCCACTGGATCGATCCTTAGGACCACCGACTGGAGCGGGTGCGGGAACAAGGAGCTAAAGTCAAATTCCTCGCATGGGTTGCGGAGAGAACCCCTCTGCAATAAGTAAGGAGGGGTCCTTATGCCTGCTAGTTCAAGATTACGGCCGTCTATAGTATTCATGAGAGAGTGAATAAATCGACGGCGCTGCCGCGATTAAATCATAGGGACCCACATTTACGCTGGGAAGTCCGCAGCCAACCTTGGGAACGCGGTGGCAGTCACTGTTTCTACGCCTGTCGCCAACTAGCTGCAGTCGAACCTGTTTTACTCCAGACTAAGATCACCGTACCCCGCTCAACTCTTCTCCTAGCGCCTGGGAGCAGGGTGGGTCACGCCAAGTATTTGGCTAGGTTGAGTTGCGGTTTAGGGCAAGTTGAAAAGGAGCCTGGGCTTCCATTTCTGGTGGGCATTTTGCGTGAACTCGACCTTTCGGTTTCCATCCGAATTGTGTTTTGGGGGGCATGCCAGATGAACCTTAAACCAGGGGTTACGACCCACAAACCCGTCTTTTAGAGTTAAGCTTAGCGGTTGTTCGAAACCAGCCGCACAGCAACCTTTCAGGTCAAGGATAGGCATTGTTTCTAACCGCGGGGCGCCCTGTATGGTCCCCCTTCCCACGATGGGCGCGGAGGCGCTAGATTGTCTCCGTCGCTTCTGGCTGGGACGCTTCCCGGACTCGCCAGTTTTACCGACCTCCAAACTCTCCGCGCTGCCACGCAACGCAAAACTGCAAAGACCCAGGAAAGTGCGTGGCCAAGAAGGCCACGGCAAATTCCAAAAGGTTATGTTGGTAAACAGTGTTAAGGCTACATGGGAAAGAGGGAAGGCTAGATTTAAACAACAATTAAACATGATTTTGGTTGTTAACATCTGAAGAATTTCTCCCAGGGATTAGGATTCCTGATCACAGAGAAGCCGCGGGTAAACTACCTCTGCGGGCCTAACCGAAAAAGGGAAAGGAGCCTTGTATTTTACTTAAAATTCAAATCTGCCCATTTTCCTCCCCTACCTTTTCAGTTTGATCTCAAAGATCACAAAGGAATTGAAGCCATAAAGGCCCTTTGCTTTACAGCCTTTATGGCTTTTATTAGTGAAATTTGGGGTTCTGGATTATCACAATTCTATAAGGTACCTGCCAATCCTCTGCTTGGGTAGTCCTATTAAATTGTTTTACTAATTCTTTTCCAGGTAAAGGATACAAGGCTGTGCCTTCAGTTCAATTGAAGGCAATAGGAGTAACTGAATTTTTGTAAAATCCCTGGCAAAGCTGGCCTCCCACTCAAATTAGCAACACTGTAAAATTAATTAACGTCCGAAAATAGATTGATTGATTCATGCTTGAATATAGCAGTAGCACTTAGATTAACATACCACTTCATAGTGGTTTACAGCACACTATAAGCGATTTACAGAGTCAGCATATTGCCCCAAACCATCTGGATCCTCATTCTACCGACCTCAGAAAGATAGAAGTCTGAGTCAACCTTGAGCCCGCCAGGATCAAACTCCAGGCTGTGGTAGTGTTAGCCTGCAATACTGCATTCTAACCACTGAGCCACAAGATTACGAGCTTCCATCCATAACTTGGTGATAAATACAGATACTGCTCCTCCTTTTAATCTTCAACTTCTTAGGGATTCATTTAATCCCAGAGACTGGTGAATGTCCCAAGAGAAAACGGCTTGAAGCCCAAGGTCATCCATTATCATCCAAAAATCATAGAGGCCAGCAACATAATGATATTCCCAGGGAAGGGTTCTTTATTTCAGTTTCTCAGCGATCCAGTAGGATAACAACTTCCTGATCTCCACTACCTGAATTTTGGTCAAGCATGAAGTGCTTCAAAAAGTCTCCCCTTTCAGTCGTGCGTTGAGCAGCTGGCTAGGGCAAGGGGGTAGCACCATATTTTCCCAATTGTAGTACTTCACTCAGGAAATGGGCTGGTGCACTGCAACCCAACTTCATATCAGAGGAACTGCTGAATGAGCAAAGGGGCAGCTAAGTGTTCTTTTCCCACAAGCAGGGCAAGATAGGATGACCCTCAGAACTGTGAATCAGGAAGAGGAGTCTTTTATCCCAGAGAGCAACAAATGAAACAAAGCCAAGTCTCTATTTACAAAGAATCATATATATTTCAATTCACAAAAAAGCAGGTACTGTATTAGACATTCCACATTTGCAGAAGACACCTACTTAAGCTTCACTTATGAGACTGTGAGGCCAGTTCAATAATATTTTTTTTCCTTTTACAAATCTTAAAAGAGAATTAAATAACTCACACCTACATACATTCAATATATGTAACTATGTACATAGACAGATACACTCACATGTCGGTCTAGCTTTTATATACCCATGTGTGTGCCTCTAGAAACCCACATCACAGGGGGCATATACCACCTTTGACACCTGAGGAATTAAGGAGAGCACTTAAAGATCGTTTCTACCCAGGAAATATACTTCCTAGGCATTCTCCCCTCTTCCCCACTCCAGCTCTAAACTATATGGAACCACTGTCAACCAACACATATGCTGACATGCTTCCTCACCCCTGGTTGAACTCAACAGATTTGCAGAGCTACAGAAATGCTTTGAGCTGACTGGAATTTAGAATATTGGTTTTCCTTTAAATAAGAAAGGGAGGGTGAACAGGAGGGGAAAAATGAAGCTTACTTCTTCAGCACAATCTAAACAAAATGTCCATGTTGGTATTGGTGGAAAAATCCCACCTCCAATAAGCAGGGAGGAGATAGTGGGCTATGAAACAATATTTCTATCTGAGCCCAGAAATGACCAGGTCATTTCTGCTTCTTGCAACTTGGGGTTCACCTGATTTTCTCCTTGTCTCTTCTCATTAGGCCACACATAGAGTTTCACTCCCCGCAATTAGAAAGTGTGTTAAAAGGGCCCAGTGAGTCAGCCATTCAGAAAAAGAACAGAGAAGTCAACACATCCCCCTGCTAGGCCCTTAGAGGCTGTGAGGCAGATTTTGTGCTTTTTGAACCAACAAAAGATGCTTAAATCAATATCTATTGGGACACCACAGCACCTGCTAAAAGCAGAGGAAGCAACCCTTCCCCCAATTTCCTCTGCGTGTCCCCTATTAATCAGGAGCTTTACAGAATAAAGCACAACCAAACCCTTTTCATGAAAAGCTAAGGAGAGTTCATCTTCAAGGGAGTAGAGAAATGGTTTAAATGTTTGTTTAAAGTTGACAAGCATTTTTTAATCACTTGGCTTGGAAATTTTGGGGGGGGGAATCAGATGCTTCTTTCTTTAAAAAATGAAAGAAATTTAACTATAAAAACAGCTAACTCTGAAACTCTTTCCTAGCCCCATTACATGGGAAGTTGTCTTTTATCCTTAATCAGAGATTGAGAATGTATGAGGAAAACAGTGATGTTGTGCCATATGTTAATCTAATAGCCTACAAAGGAACTACGAACATTGGGGGAGGCTGGAAAATCCACTTTCAAAATAACAGCAGGAACACTGAGAATATGACCAGTCAGATGCTTTCCTCCCCAACTTTCTGGCATGTAAGGAATGTAAACAGATTTTCTTATTGGAGTGAGCAGGGAAAAGATCAAGAAAGAGAGAGAGAGAAATCAAAATTAAATTAAACTATCAGCTCAATTTCTTCTTCTACTACTCCCACTTTCCCTCTATGACAGTCATATTAAAGTGCATAACAGCAGCTACACTTTAAAAGAAATCTTACACATCCCCTTCTCCCTTGCAAGAAAAGGTATTCAAGTTAATACTTCTTTGCTAAAACATATTTCAACCGGTTTTAATGGACACTTTTTAGAACAACAACTTTTTTTTCAACTGGAGCAAAACAAAGCAAGACAATACTGTAAAGTCAAGTGCTTACTTCAGCTGTCCAGCCAGAACAGTTGTGTATACAGCACACTTGATTGTACAAAGCAACACCTTATAACAATTTTAAAAAAACCTGGAGCTTTTTCAATCCCCAGATGAATATAATATCCCCATATTTTCAGTCAACATCATATTTGTGGGAAAGAAGGAGAAACAATTGGGGGGGGGGGTTTAAACCAAGGTATTATGATTGACTAACAGGATCATTCATTATCTACACACCAGCTCTTGCAGTTGAGGCAAGAGATGCATCACTTCTGTTTTAATATCCTTCTCCAAAGGCCTTAAATTAAAAAAAGCAACAATCAAACAACTTAAGAGCTGAAATATATATATTTATATGTATGTATATAGATATATATATATATATATAGATATATGTATTTTTCTTTAAATAACATATTTACATCTAATAGAAAATATAACTCTAGAGATAATTTTTTTCAACCAAAATTGAAATTGGTGGCAAGGTTGGGGTGGGGAGGGAGAGATAAAGAAAAGAATTAAGGACAGATGTTTGACAAGCAAGCCTGTCCCAAAAAGCTTTAAAATAAAAGTTTTTTTTAAAAAATCCCAATTCAGCCGACCTCTATCCAAAGCCTTTCAATGACTTCTCTGAAGGAATTCACCGCTTTTCTTTAAAGAACCCTTGGTCTGTGCTGCTCTCCTTGATGGTTACTGTCAAGAAATTGGATGTCACGTCAGTCACTACTACTTTCTCCAAATTGTTGAGAGATGGGCTCCAAGGTTCTTCTTCTGGGTCACCCAGGATCCGGGAGACAGGGATGCGGGCGATGAGAGAAGGCCTGCCAGCCTGCGTCCCTATGCCATCACGATATAAGCTGCCTTGGTTTGCAGAGCTATGCAAGATCTTAGAAGCCCCCAAGTCCAAACCACTTTGCCCTTTGGAATCCAGGAAATCCGCCCTGTGCTTGGTCAGTCTAGGAGGGTAAGTCTCAGGTGCACCCAGTTTAATTCCAGTTTCCGCCCTTGGGTTGGGAACAACACTGGGTAACTCAGGCTCTCGTCTCCGAGCTAACTGGATCACACTGTGTCCTGAACTGAATTTTGCTGTCCCAGAGTTATCTGTCTCTTCTAATTTTCTAGCTTTTAGGTAGTCCACCACCATCTTGTCGCCAGGCTCTATTGACTTCCGCTTTGAGGCAACCTCTGTCATTTCGGGCAGGTCTTTCCTGGGCTTTGGACCTCGTTTTTTGAAGGCGGCTTCAGATCGGTCTTCCTCTATCCCCACCCTGTTTTCCTGGATTGGCTCCATTCGAGGCATGCTGGGGGTAGAGGTGGTGGAGGTGCTTTGAGGGGGCAGTGGAATCTGTCTCAGTCCTTCTCTAGCCCGGGAAGTAGAGCCCAGTTCCTGGGGAGATCGTCCAGGATAAGGTACCCGGAGGCCCCTAGCAGAGTCACTACGGAATTCATATGTTTTGGCTTTGGCTTTGGCCTGGGCCTGCAAAAGAATGAAAGCAACTACACTTCTTTAGTCCTGTATTCCAACAATGTTGTCAAAACAAAGGCAGAGGGACCCCCTCCCCACACTCAAACACAGACATACACACACATATTCAGACACAGAGAGCAGAAAAGAAGTTGGTTCTTCATATTTTGACCTTTTAATTAAGAAAAAAAAGTTGCATTTTCCATTATGATCCCAGCAGAAACTCATAAAACACATGGCTCTTTGCACTTGTCTTTCTTACCTTTAAAAGGAAGGTTTTGGGTTTGGGGCCACGTTTCTTAGGACCATAAAGTTCCATTTCTCTTTCCCTATGTGCGGTTTTTAAGGGGGGGGAAACACAAATGCAGGCATTATGAGGACATAGAATGATTTAATAGTGCTCTAAAACACAGTTATGACACTAATAAAGCTGTAGGTTTTCCTCAAATAGACATACCTTTCCTCAAAAGCAGCAAGGAGGCGGGCATCTAGAATGTTTTCCTCAGGTTCCCAGGTGCTGTACCTAGCAAAAAGTAAAAGAAAGTCCAACAGAGAAGGAGGAGGAAAAAAAAAGAGAGAGAAAATAATCCCCCCCTCACGATGTTCCATAACACAGCAGTGGAGGATAGCTTGGGGGGAGGGGGGAGTCCCTCGGTCTACTCCACAAAGCATTATTTCCAGTCCTACTGCAATTTTTGCTACCAATCTACATTAGACTGCCCTGAGCTCTACTTACTTCTGAGACCAGCCTTTCCATTTCACCAGATATTCCATCCGACCCTGCAGTTGCCAAGAAGAAACAAATGAGCCCGCATTTCAGGAGAGCCTACCAAATTAAACGGCGCTACAATTTCATACTCGCTATGAAAACCAAAGGTGTTCCCGACCGCATGCGTCAATTACCAAAAAAAAAAAAAAACCCAAGCAGCCCCCAAAAGCATGCCACGAAAACGCAAAGGCAAAAAAAAAAGCTGCAAGGGCGGAAAAAATAAAATATCTCCATGCATGAAAAAGGGGGCGTGCTGCAAGCCGGGTTCCAATAGATGCATGCAGAGCTGCGTGCAAAAAAAATAAAATAGCCGCAGCAGCCAAAAACGTGCATGCATTTAAGAGGTTGGAGGGGGGGGAAGGGTCCGCGACGCTCGAGAGATGGTGGCAATCTGCGCAGCGCGAGCCGAAAGGGGGAGCGGCAGGCAGCAAAGCACTGCTGCAGAAAGGAGGGAGCCGCGCGGAGCCCCGCTCCTCTGCCTGCCTGCCTGCCTGCGGCCTCGGGCGGGCCTGGCGGGTTCGGTGCCGCGCGCACAAAGCCGACCCTGCGCTGCCAGGCAGCGCCGGAGCACCTACTTTCCGGATGCGTCTCTTGAGCAAGGCCTCGGCCGCGAAGACCCTCTCGCCCACGGCGGAGAGCTCCATGTTTACTCGGCCGCTGGCAGCAGAAAAGCGGCGGCGGCGGCGGCGGCGGCAGCCAGCACAGCCCAGACCATAATAGTCCGCTCGCTGACGTCAGCGTTCGCCCTCCCTCGCCTCGCCTGTCTCCCTGCGCACTTGTTGCTGGCTTCGCTTGTCCGCCTGCCTTGCCCGCCCGCCTGCCCGCCCAGCCGCTCTTCTACGGGAGAGGGGCCGCTCTTGTCGAAGCCCTGGCTCGGCTCGGCTCGGCTCTTCCCCAGCCTCCCCTCCCCCCCGCCCCCGCCTCCTCGCGACGTGATCGGCGTTTCAATCACAAAGGGGCGGAGCCAAAGGAGTAGGGATCCCGGAGGGGGGCAGGGAAGCTGCGTCCCCAGCAGGGGGAGCTGGGAGGGGGGGGAACCTCCGGAGCGGCTGAGGGGGAGAAAGCGAGGCGGAGGGGGTCTTCAGCTGTCTGGAGGGGGAGGCAGGGGGAGGGGAGCGGGAGCCCCCTCCCCACCTCTCCTCCTCCTTCATATCCCTCCTTGCTCACCACACTCCTCCAATCCGCTAGCCCAATTCCAGTCCCCTCCCCTCCGTGTGTTTCTGGGGGGGGGGGAAGAATAAATCAATGGCATTTATAGAGCCTGGAGACAGGCGAAGCTTTTCTTTCTTTTTTTAATCGACTTCCTTACTCCAGCTAAATAAACAACGACCAGCCCCCACCCCACCCTAGCCTGGAAAGACACCCCCCCCTACAAGTAATAAGGAGGCGGAATAATACAGGATCATCGAGAAGAGGAGGTGCCCCAACCAGATTAATCTGGGAGAGAGGAGGAGGAGGAGGCCAAGTTAACCCTGGGATTCGCAGGATCTGGCCATTGACGCATTAGGAATTCGATCTTGAGCATTGGTTCTGGAGCCCGGTGGGTTGAATGTGTTGCAAAAAGCGGAGGGAGGAGACACGCCGACCACACAACACTGTTCCTTCTCCCTCGGCTGACGCCTCTCTTCAGAGTGAGCGGGTGGGGGAGAGCCAGAATAACTGAGGTTCCGAAACTGCCCCCCCCTTGCTCCAGCCCGTCGACTTTCCTGAAAGGAGACGTGGGTGGGTGGACACCCACGCGCATAATGAGCTGAAATGTCGAAGCAGCCGCCCAGAGCGCCCTCCCCCGTCTCATTTCTAGTGGTTCCGGGGAGAATCACCTCCTCCGAACTGTCCCTCGTAGATCCAACTAGACCGGGACTTTTCTCCGACAGTCTCTTGGATCTATGCAAATCTCTAGGAAGAGCGAGCGCCTCCCAGGCTCCACTTCGGTGCGTTCCGCTAAAGTAACCTACCCGTCTCTCTGCTTTCCCGCTGGTGTGCAATTTCCCCTTCATCTGTCATTCTGCAGAGGAGTGGAGAAATGCAACTATTTTTCCTTTCAGTGCAGCGTTTTGAGCTAAACTCGGTGAACGTTGACTTCAGCCTATTTTCTGGGAGAAGCATAAAGACGCGGGGAGATGAGCGAAAGACACGGGTGTGTTTACCTCCTACTGTAGCTCATAACTTATGTCCAGGGAGAAAAGCTACTTACCCACCGAAAAGCATGTTGGTCTTTCCACTCTAAGCCTCTGAGTTTAGCGCTTTGAGTCACATATCGGTAGTTAGGAAAAACTTCAATGAACATCAAGAATCTTTGTTCCCCAGTAAATCCTGGTGAGATCACGGACATACCTATATATTTGCTTGACCCTAAGAGTTCTTCAGACTCCTGGGAAACCGTGGGCTTCCCAGACGTGTTCCTTACGTGTAGAAATGCTAGATGTGTTCAATAGATGTATTTGTGTGCAGAAATCGCTGTCACGATCTATCCCTGCCAACAATCTAATTGTCCCGGATCATTTTGATTTGCATCTAAAAAAAAAGCTTAAAGTGAGTCCTGTTCTACTCTGCTTTTCTGCTTCGAATCAGAGAGGATCTCGGACTAAGTTTTGTACTCTACCACACGATTTTCTGAAGCTGATGGATTGGCATGAAAACCAAAGAGTTCATAGAAGTATACCAGCTCAGGCAATAGTTTTATCATAATATCTAGAAATTCTACAATGTACTTAACTCTCTACGATCGAATACATTAAAATAGGAAACCAAGTCTTATCATCAGTTAATCAGTATTTGCAATTTTAACACACTTCCGGGTGTGTGTGTGTGAAGGCGGGGAGGAACGAGGAATCTATTTGCAGGCTGTTTTGTTTTGTTTTTAAAGGCAACCGAGGCATCTTCCCTTCTAAAACGCCAGTTCTGAATTACAAAGTCGACTTTCGCAGCAACAAAAAGCAGTAGCAGCAATCCAGCTGTTTCTGCTTAAGTTGAAATACTTTCCAACAGTTTGGGCAGTGAAAATAAAGTCGACTTCAAGAGTCTATAATGCGCGGTTCTGGTTTCCTAACTCTTAAGTACCTGGGGGTAGGTTATTCGCTAGTCTTCTAGAGAGAGCGCGACTGGGTGGGAGAAAGGAGAATGGCGACGGGGTAGGGAAAAGTGTGGTGTAGGTCAGGTCCCACCCGGGTCTGGAGGTCGGGAAGAAACTGCCTGCCGATCCCATCCTTAAAGGCGCGAGCACTCACCCAACAAGTTCTCCCAATTTTTGAGCCTCACCATCAACTTTGGGTGAGTCTCCTCACTGAACCGTTTACCAGATCTCATTTCGATCCGCCAAACTCTTAAGAACACTAACGCCTCTTGAAGAGTTCAGGTATTTGCTCTAAAGAGATATTTTGCTGTATTTCCTCCCTTCTTGCCCGTTAACTATATTTACCTTTTGACGCTTTGAAGAGACTCGAAGGATTAGGAGACGTGAGAGGAGAGAACGAAGGCAGAAACAATTTTCTATTTTGTGTTTTGAAGGGTGTGTGTGTCTGTTTTTGCACTTTTCGGTGAAACCTATACAACAATGATCCTCTCAAAGCGAATGTTGTCTTCGCTTTCTAGTGATTCCGGAATGAATCGCAGCCCTTTTGTGTCGCACCAGGAACGGGACTGCGGGGGAGAAGGGACACCAATAGCATCCTAGCATAGTGTCATGCTTGTGGGAACTTAAAACACGAAAACAATCGGATGGGAAGCGAGGGTACGACCTAGGCAGCAATTTCCCCCAAAGGAGTGAGGTGTTGGTTCCAGATGAAACGCAAGATAAAAAAGAATTCCGTTTTTCTCGACACTGTCCCAATGCCCACCTCTAGCTTCTGTGCCTCAGCAGGGGGAAGGGGAACAAGGGCTCCACCATATGGGACCACTCGTCAAACTTGCCAGTGTAGCAATTTTATAACCCCCTTAAATCTCTAGCATAGTGGCAGATATTGGGAACAAAGGGTAGCAACAGAATCTTATATCGCGCCTATATAAGTCGGACAATTGGAGGTTGTTCAACTGTACCTCTCGAGTAGCCCTGGTTCACTCACGTGTACCTGCTTGATTCCTTTTCGTTTCTTCCTCCGGCTCAACAGGGTACAAATTAGAAAACATTTCGCAGTCTCTATCTCTGTCTCTCTCTGTCTCTCTCTCTCTCTTCCTCCCTCCCTCCCACTCACTCACTCACTCACTCACAGGCGCGATTTCCAAAAGTAGAAAGATTGCTGCTGGCTCCACCAAGCGTCAATCTCCGTGCGTCTCTGCTTGGATAAATAAGGTAAAGCTTTCTCTTCCGCTAGGTTGTCTCTATCTGCTTACAATTTTGACCGTTTCGGATCGAGTCGGCGGGTCTGGTGAACGTGGACATAAAATGCTTTCACCACTGCAATTGTATAAAGAGAAAACGGCAGCGGATCCATTTGCACCATTATTATTAACCGCTTGGTCCATGTACCTGCCTGCCCGCCTCCAATTCGCCCGGCCTCCTCCCTCTCGCTCCCTTTGTGTGTATCCCCACAGCCACCGAAGGCGATGCGCGTGGTCGCCCAACACCTGTTTCTTTCCAGGACTCTTAGCTTTTCCTCCCTCCCAGCCGAAACCGAGGACGGGAAAGTGCTAGAGCTCGGGAGAATCAGAGAGCAGCTGCCGGATTACGCTTTCATCCTGGGATCGCCTCCCTGCCTGGCACCGGGAAAAACCATTTGGCCAGAGACAGTCGCGGTGGGAATGGATGAGGGCCGCCTGCCGAATCTCTCTCCAGCCACCTGCCCCTTGAGAGGGACGCCAGCCTATGGAACCCGCGTGTCTAGGAGCAACGGGGGGAGGAAGGGAAAAATCTCCCGGTCCTGCGGCGGAAAGCGCGGCGGGAGGACCTGCTCTTTCAGCCAGGAAACGAGTCTCCGCGGAGATCGGTGCTGCGCGCCTGCGCGCCAGCCCGGCTCGGAGAGAATGCGCGTTGGTGGGTTGCCGGCTCCGTGGCCCGAGGTCACTCCATTAAAGCCCGACTAGGAGCAATTGCTATATACTGGCGGAGGGGCACGATCGGTTTTGACCTCGTCCCCAACGACAAAATAAGGGACAGCAGCCTTCTCCCCAGAGAAAAAGATGTCCAAATTTAGCAATCGGGGACCATTTAACACCTAGAGGGAGAAAAGGTTCTGTGAAATTCAGACATTTACACACACCTCCTTACGGGATCAAGATGGAAAAGTCTTTTTAAAAAGGAAGGAAAATGTAATCGGAATGGGGAATAGAAGGGACAACAAACAGTCCGCACTGTATATTGCTTCTTTGCCGAGTATGAATAGTAAAGGTAGTCCTCAACTTACGACCACAATTGAGCCCAAAGTTTATGTTAAGTGAGAAAATTGTTAAGTGAGTTTTGCCCGGTTTTACGACTTTTCTTGCCACCTTTAAGTGAATCACTGCATATTTTAAATTAGCAACAGGGTTGTTGATTGAATTTGGCTTCCCCATTGACTTTGCTTATCAGAAGGTCGCAAAAGGAGATCATCTGACTCTGGAACACTGCAACCATCATAAATGTGAGTCAATTGTCAAGCCTCCAAATGTAAATCACGTAGCCTTGGGGATGCTGCAATGGTCATAAGTAAGAAAAATGGCCATAAGTCCATTTTTTTTCACTGCCACTGTAACTTTGAACAGTCATTCCATGAACTGTTGTAAGTCAAGGACTACCTGTAGTAATAGCTGGGGAAGGGAAGACATGCTCCAGTGCAAACTTTGGCCCCTGATACAGCAATATCTGCTCCCTTGCCAGGCACCCTGCTTGCCAGATCTTCCTTTGGTCTTTTCCTATCACCAACAAGCCATTAAGTAATAGGGGGACACACACACACACACACACACACACACACACACACTAAAACAATCCATAGTTGACCACGTGTTGATAGAAGAGCTTGTAAAGTTTTACTCTGGCCCTGTACCAGCGAGCCTAGGAGTGTCCATGTTGAAATGACCGGGGATAGACTGTGACCAGCTTTCATGCACAGCATGTTTTCTTTCTGTGCACCAAAGCATGGTGTTTAACCCTCCAACCTTTGAAAGGGCATGGGCCAAGGTCAAAACCTGCTTTAGGAACAGCGAGGTCGGAAGCGCTCCTCAGGTGAACCCAGGTGGAAGGCAAGTGCCCAGCTCGCCAAAGTCAGTCTGACCCCCGCCATCCCAACTCCGGCTCCTTCTGGGCTAACTAACACTCGATTCCTTTTCTTTTCAGCAAACGACTCAAGTCAGGTAATGAAGGGACTGATGCGAACAACGGCAGCGAGGTCAGAGTAAATAATCCCAAAGTTAACCTATCTTGATTGTGAATCTTCTTGCTGGCGGCTGACGTCAAGCGAAGGGAGGGGGGCTTGTATAAACGCTCGTGTTAAAAAAAAACCTTTAAACTAGTATTGAATTATGAATAATAGAGCGGTGAATTATGAGAACAAACGGCGCGTCTAAGCCAATAAATACGGTTCGTGCCTCTCAATCTGTCAGCCGCTCAGTCTGCAAGTGAGCCGGCGAAACGAGTGTGTGTGCCTGTGTGTCTATGTGCAAATGATAGAAGCACGGCACGTGGACAAAGCAGCTGCGGCTTCTCGCCTGGCTCAAAAGTGTCCGGCCCTGATAGCATTCTGCTGTGTGCCATCTCTCGATCTGGTGGAAAACACCCGTAGGAAGCCAAGCGAAGGGGTTCCGCAAAGCCAACTTCGCAAAAGTTTTTTACTGACCACATCCTCAGTCCGTATTTTCCACCCACCCACCCCTCTCGATTCAATCGCCTTCTTTGCCTGACTCCTACCCCGCTGTAGATAGCAGAGATAACCCATCGTATAACGACTGTCCTTGATCCTTCATTGGGAAGAGGAGCAGATGAGGTGATCTTATTCAGCACCACCGGGACTATTAATTCTTGGGATCCTGTACGAACCTGAGAAAAGGAAGAGAGACAAAGATTCCCCTCCCCTCTTTCTTGCAATCAATCTGTGATAGTAACGCCAGGTAGATTCCTCCTAACCTTAATTTTACCTGGAGTCTCGGCTCAGGTTCTTTGACCAATCACAATTACTTCAATGTATTTCTTATGGAATGAAATTGGGCCAGCTTCCTAAACTGTGCTGGTTAGTACTAGAAAGACTGACAGGCGTTGTTCACACACTTACTAAAAGGACCTAATTTTTGGACCCACCTAACACGCTGAACCATAAAATAACCAGATGAACTCAGCTTCTACTACAAAATCACAAAAAAAAGCAAAACAGTGTGTGGGGGGGGGGGGGTATCACAAATTAAATTCAGCACATTGTTTGAATGCAACTGCTAGAAAATCTGTCCTAAACTTTCATTGTAGATACATTCACGTTATTGATGCTGCCTTTGATTTAGGAGGCCTTTCAGCACTGGAAATAGTTCTAAGGCCTATGGGAAGGTTGATACATAGCACTAAACCATAATCAGGTTTATTAGTTCTAACCAAATCTGTTAGCCTTTGTTGTTTATAACAGACTATGGTTTATGGCAGACACCATAATCAATTACCAAAAGAACATCATCTGTGTATTTATAAGAAGGAGAAAGAATAAGGAATCAAGAGTCATGTATTCCAGTCTTCTGTATTCCAGACTGACCAATCAAGTTCATTCTGGAATCTCTGAAAAATGAGGATAACCTCTCTTGCAAACCCACAAGCACAAACACACCCCACAGTAGCTGGCAATTAAGAACTGCTCCCTTTGATTTAAAAAGGCAGCAAACAGTTGTCCAATCTAGTAGTGGGTGAAAGCCAGGAGCTCTCAACTTTTTTTGTCCCCTTTAAAACTATCTGAACTAGTGACTGCCATCACCTTTGATGACAAGAGATTCCTAGTGTAGGCATGGAAGAAAACAATGGTAAATTCTCTCCTGCTAATAAGATTGCGTGGACCCTGTAGTCTCCACCAATCAAGCTTGACCTGAAGCCTCTTATCAGGCCCAAATCACATTACTTTTAGTTTTAATGAAGGAGCTGGAGTTAGGGAGCCTCAGTCTGAGGGGATAAGAAAAGTTAATGGGTACCAAGGACATCTATAAACAGGACAACCAAGGGACAATAAGGGAGATATAAGGTTCTCCAATTGGCTCTTTCTTCTAGTGAAGGGAAGTACCAGCAAGTTTCTCATCCTACTTGCTACCACCAAACGTTCTGGGCTCAAAGAAAGCTGTGATCTAATTATCTCTGCCCACTAGTTACCAGGGCTAGATATCAAAATATCCCCCCTTTAACCTGCTGCTCTATAAGTGTGTTAGATGACAATTAGCATAATCTCTAGCTCAGTCATACATATGTAGGCTAAAAGGGCAGTTTCAGGGGAACTAGTTTTATGATGCCTACATGGACACATCCAGGCAAGTTTCTTGGCAAGAGTAACATATAATTGGCCTTTGTCTTTGGGTGTATCTTCATCTTCACAGTCTGACTACAAACCTGGGTTGTCCTGGTAGCTTCGTGCTCAAGTGCTAATCAGGTCAAAGCCATTAAGTTTTTTTAAAGTTCAGATAAGATTTTGATTAGAGCAGCAGAAATCTGAAACTCCCCACTCAGAATTGGGTGCAAGAAAAAAATCAACCAAAGTGATGAAGCTTCTGTTGAAGATTTAAACCACAGAAGGATGAAAGAGCCAGAAGTTTCTCCCTGATCTCTCCCTGATATATTCAATTTGTTCTTAATCCAGATTTAGTTTTACCATAGCGAATCGTAATATCTTCTTTCTTGGTTTCCAATTTTCATAATTTTGTATAGTTGCCAATATATATCCCAGCAATGACATATTGTTAGATACAATATCTCACCAAAAGTTAGGTTAAATACCAACTGATAATACTGATAAAAGTTTTTGATTTACAGATTTCGTAGTTGGTAGGGAATAAATAGATAGGTATCTGTCTGAAGTGGGCAAGTTAATAATTGTGATTTTTCCTGGACCTTCTCACACAACCTCAGGCCTTCCTCTACTGTCCCAAGGCCTTAGGTGGAAGACTTATCCTGCTAAGAAACCCTAAAGCTGCTGGCTTGTTCTGAATGGCAAATTGAGGCTGGCCCTTTCCAAATGAAGATGTTTTAGATTCAGGGTTTAGGTCCATAATCCCATGGCTCAGCCTCTTCAAAGAAGGGACTATGACCATCGATTCCTTTGTTAGGATGATTGTAGTAATCATAATCCTGTTGCCCTCCTGCTCATTAGCTCTTCAGTTTGAAAAGACGGTGGATTTAAACAGATCTGTTGCTGTGTATATGGTCTGCAAATGGCAAGGAAGCTGGTTGACAGCAGCTGTGTTCATGTAACTTGCTTAATCCTATAATTCTCTCACAGTGTTTTAAACTTGATTAGTCTCAATCTTGATGTTTATGAAGGGTTTAGTGGGTTGTACAAAGGAAACCTACTTTGTTCAGTTACTTGATTCAGGGATCAATGTAAGCACACTGTGTGAATAACAAACCAGGTGAGCGTATTATCCTTCCTGTATAGCCTGTGAGTTAAATAACTCTGGCTAAGTATAGAAATGTTGTCCTGTAAACACCACCATTGGGGACCAAATATTTTGGATGTCTTTTGATGACTCTAAGGTCACTTCCTTTCCCATTAATCCAGGCTGAGTACTCTTTTTCACCAGAAGCTTCCAGAATCATTGGAGTGCATCCCCCCCCCGCCGATTTCCCCGCTGGTGGGTGGTCATAGCTTTAGTAAGTCCTCCAGTGGTGCCCATTCGCTCTTTAGCAAGTGGCAGACTTAATGGCAAGTGAAGTTCTGCCTAAGTTGCCCAAAAATCGCTGCTGTTTGGGAGTCGGGTGGTGTCTGTCCAATCCCATCAGCGCCGTTGGCTGCTCCAGAAGGGAAAACGAAAGCCAAAAAAAGGAAAGGAAAACCAGGGGAGATGGGATCAGGAAAGAAGAGGCTGCGGAACAGATGAGAGAAGACACGCAAGGCTGAGCCCTGGGATAGCTGTTGCCAAGCAGATCTTCTGTCTGCCGGAGACAATGAAACGTCGCTGACCTTTCTGGGACTGGGCGGAGGACTTGGAAGACACACATCAGCGGGAGAGCGAGGGTCGTACAGCTTAAGGTCCCCGTTGTCCCGAAGGTGGGGAATCAGTCTGTAGGAAGGATTGGTGGTGATTCCTGAGAGATTATGATCACTTCACCTATCTTCCCAAACACAGTGCCTTCTAGACGGGGTGGATATACCCCGCGCCGCCGCGCTGCTGCAGACCACCGGTTTAAGGAAGTCCCTTCCTGTTGTTTGGGGCTCAAGGTTGTTTCGGCTGGGGTTCCTTCCGATGCAGCAAGGCTTAACTTCGCGCTGTTGCAGAGGATGCCTACACTGCAATCCACCGACGGGGAAGTCCTCCTTCTTTCTCTACCGCTTCGACGTCCGGGTCCGACTTTCCCCCGAATAGCTCAATCTTGAATCCGGTCACAGTCTGGGCTGTGGAGCGTTGCGCTCCTAATATTGCCATTCGCCTGCTTTACCCGCAAAATAGAACCGCTACAGTTTTGTTCTGATCGTGTAGCAGGAATCAAGGTTACAAAATGCCCCACTGTCCACCATAAGGTCTCTAGAGCTCCGTTTGTGAAGAGATGGAAAAGAGACTGAGGAATGGGATTCCCCTTCACTCTCAATTAACTGGCTGAAGGTGTAACTTTGTTGTTCAGGTGCTAAGTCGCGCGACTTAGCGATCCCATGGGCCATAGCACCTCAAACACACACCCCGGTCCTCTAATGTCACAAGGAGTTTGCCAACATTCATGCCCACTGCATCCATGACACTATCTATTTCCTCCTCTACCGTCCCCTTCTCCTTTTGCCTTCTATCTTTCCCAACGTCAGAGTGTTCTCCAGTAAGTCCTCTCTTCTCCTTTGGTGGCCAAAATATTGACGTGTGAATAACCGCCATTAGAAATGAGCTGCTCCCCGAAAGCAATTGGGACAGAGATTCTGAACCATCAAGTAATGTTCCAGATACCATCCAGCTAGACACGCGTGACTCTATCAATCTAGATCACATCTACTTTCTAAATAGGTTTCTTCTGGACTAATGATTTAAAGGGATTTTCAAGCGTTTGCTCAGATCGCAGCGCCGAATAAAAGATTCGTCCATACTAGAAGTGAAAAGGTATATATCTCTATTCAGATAACGTAATGGTAAGCCCTGTTCAGTTCAATATAACTACCTTTCAAATAAATGATCGCAGAGCGTGAAGAGCATAGATGGGGAGGTTTAGCTTTACTTAAGGCTTATATTTTAACTCCTCTGGTTTTAGATCTAATACACATTTCAGTCAAAGCTAACCTTGTGGAGGTTCTTTTTTTTTAAAAAGAGAAAGATGTCAACTACGTGTGTTTTATCATCCCTCTAAGAAACGCGAGCCCTTGCGCCCCATCCACCTACTGCGTCCCATTTGTCTTAGTATCCAAACATCAGGCAGCGGCTGAGAAATGAATTGACTCGCTTATGGGACAAGCACTCCGCTGCCGAGTCTCCTCTCTCGCAGAGATAGCGCAGGCTTTCCCTGCCGATTGACAATTGACAGGATATAAGAGGTCATAAATCACTAGCGGCGAAGTTTTCCAAAGCTCGCTAGTCAGCCAGATAAGGCTGTAGTTCAGAAGCGCAGGACAGCCGGCATTCGCATCGCGCTCTCTCATCCAGTCTTTTTCCTTTTCCCAGATATATTTATATATATAGGAAATATTTTACATATTTTGCGGAAAGGGTGATTTCCCACACGCGTGGAAGCCAAGCCTTCAACCTTTTGTATTGTGCAGGAAGGTAAAGACTGACGTTCAAGTAAAAAATGGAAATACAGTAAACCTTTATTTCCTTCCACCTTGCATTCTTCCAAAGCAGGGAAGTGTAGCTGAACGTTTAGCCATAGTTAACGTCCGGCGCTTTGGAGGAAAATAATAATAATTAAAAGAAGGAAGGGAAAAAAAACAAGGAAATGGAGTCACCACTGATTCTGCGCCTCGCAGGCGCTGGACCAATAAACTCACAGCTGGTTGTTTATTGGCTGGCGGAGGACTGCCTACTGGCTGTTGCTACTGCTCTTCTTTCTTTCCCCCGCCCCCGCGGAATTGTGGCTAAATCCTCTTTCGTGTTATGTCGGGTAGCTGGTTGTAATCCCTATAATGGAACAGGGCAATGGTACGTCTTCTCCCTTACATCACCGATCTATTTATATATATATATATATATATATATATATATATATATATATATATATATATATATATATATATATATATATATATATATATATATATATATATATATATATATATATATATATATATATATATATATATATATATATATATATATATATATATATATATATATATATATATATATATATATATATATATATATATATGAGAGAGAGAGAGACTATATTGCCAAAAGTATTTGCTCACAACTGAGTCTGATTATGTGGATGGGTGAGCGAATACTTTTGGCAATATAGTGTATCTGGCAATATAGTGTATCTGTGATAGATAGATAGATAGATAGATAGATAGATAGATAGATAGATAGATAGATAGATAGATAGATAGATAGATAGATAGAGTGTATGTATATAGAAGATATGTACGTGTGTGTGTGTGTGTGTGTGTGTGTGTGTGTGTGTCTTTGCAAATATTAATGTAAGATATGTAAGGGTTTTTTTGAAGATTTATTTTGTATAGAACCCCTTGCTAAGGAAGGAGGTTCCTAATATAGCATTGCAACACATTTTCTGAGGAGCAAAAGCTCCTGGTCTGGTGCCTCCAAGTAGATTTATCTTGGAAAGCCTTCTCTCTAAAACTGGAGCAGCCACTCTGTGGAGTGTTAGTGGAAGTCTTTCCCCGCCTGCCAAAGATACCAGGGAGGGGATGTAGGATCTATCTTCTGTATGCAAATTATTTATTCTACACCCTATTCCTGAAGTCAGGCCATTCCCTTTCAGACAGACCTGCATAAGCCAACAATGTCACTCAAAGTGAGAGGTTGATGCCATCTAACCTATTCTTCCCTGGCTTGAATAAAGAAAGACAACGCCTTTCCTGTAGCCCACATTTATTTCAAAGAGAAACGCAGGAAAAACCCTGACTCTGGCAGAACTGGAGAAAAGAGTGTTTGAAGGAATATAGCATGGGAGAAGAATCTAATAATTGAACATCGCTTTCCTACTCCCACCTCCAACCCACATACTGAAAATTTAATAGAAATGGATCTCTCCCCCCTCCCTCCCCCCCTCTCTCAAACACACTACAGGACAAAACAATGTTGTTGCCTTCCAGTACTGTTGGGTGAGTTCTGATGTTTTCTACCATCCCATCTTTAATCAGATCTCTTTACAACATTGAATAACCAGCCTCATCCAGCTTAGTGAATGATGGTAGATGTAGCTCAGCAAGTCTAGGAAATGGATTGGGACAGTAAGCATCCAGTTCAGGTCTTGAGAGATTACCTTCTTCTAAACACACCAGTGCGCTTCCTTCAGTTTTGCACAAAGGCCCTCTGCATTTCTCCAAGTTAAATTCAGTCAACTACAGTTGTTGAAGGGGAAACCCAAGTTCATGGGGCTTCCTCTTGCATCAGAGGCCAAGGGTGAAAGGAGAGCAAGTGAATTAAATGGGTTTTAAAAGAAAGCCATCCAATGGCTACCATGAGAGAAAGAGGGAGGGGGGAGGGAGAGAGAGTTTAAATCATAGATTTCCTTTCTTCTTTTCTCCTCACCTTGAGATGCCAATATTCTGATTAGAAATTCTTCCATTTTGTTACAAATATGACTATACAGTGAAATAATGTATAGTATGTGCATATTATGAACTCTATAACATTAATACCCCAAAATTCTGAACTGAATAAGAGTTAGTTATTAGAATCACACATACACATAGACACACACACACACACACACACCTCTTTGTATATCTATACTCTATCAAGTATACCTTTACAGTACATAGGCTGCATAGAATATATAACCCCCCATACATACTGTACATATACAAAATACAGTACACACTTGGGTATTTCACTGCTTTCAATGACTATAATTCAAACTAGTTTGTGTATAGAGTGAATTCCAGCCTTGTTTGAGCTCTCTGAACTGATTTTTTTAAATAAACTTGCCTCGAAGTTTTTATGTGTGTATCTGAGTCATAGGAAGGCAACTAGATGCTGTACAGTTGTCTTCAATGTACTGTGCTTATAATCCTTGGCCAATTTACCAGATTGAGTGAGGTTTATTGGAATTATGGTTCTTTCCAGCTGGCTGGAGATTATCCATCCCATTTTTTCAGTTATCTGCTCCACCTCTTATCTAATGAGCACAGTTCATTCCTTCAAGTTCTCTTCAAGCTTGATTGAGAATTCTCACTTCAGATGCCTGAAAGGTACCCCTTCCTCAATACCATCACATCTGCTGCCTGGTTTTCTGATGAAGAGGAAACCACCAACAGCTGTGTGACTAGAGTCTAAAATTTATTTTCCTTTTGAAAGAGAAAATTGGAGGTGCATTAAGCAAGGCAGTGAAGATGGGCGGAGATCCTGTCTTTTAACACACACACCCAGCACACATGCTTCATGTGGACATGATATTCTTCCACACCAAAGGAATATCCTGCACCTAAGAATGGGAAGTATAAAAAGCACTTAAATTGACTTTCTACAATTCATCTTGGAGTATAGGCCTAGGATTTATAAGAAGGTTGCTATGTAACTGACAAGTAAAGAGATGGTGGTTAGTTCAACTCAATCAAGAAGAAATATATTAGAAATTACTGTGGTATTTAATCCTTACAAAAGTTCAGGAGCACAAGTAGGCCTGGGTATCTCTCCACTACTTGGCTATGACATTATTCTACTTCACCAAGACTTCTGCTGAACCACAATTACCTGACAAGCCATAATTCAGAAACTTGAAGTTATCCCATCACTGCCCTGAAAATCTAGAATCTTTACCTGTTGAATGTTCTCATGAAAATTTTAATTGGCATGGAAAGTCCATCATAACATAAACTGAGACCTGAAAGAGACACCTACAATAATAGAAAAGAGAGAGGATGAGAGGATGAGAGGAAGATAGGGAAAAGAGAAAAGAGGTAAGGAGAGGAGGATGGAAGGGAGAGGAAGAGAAAGAGAGAGGGTAGGAAGGGGAAGAGGAAGAGTAGGAGTAAGAGGAAGGGAAGAAGGAAGGGGAAGGAAGAAAGTAGAGAAGGGATGGAGGGAGAAAAGAAAGGGGAAATAAGGTGGTGTTACAGCCGGAGGAAGAGATGGTAAACAAAGCAATCCAAACTGTATATTATAACCTATTAAATGAAATAATAAATGTATAAGAATGATAAATGTAAAGAAGAATAACAATTATGTAAGTGAATACTTAAAATGGTATGTAAGAGAATAAAAAATAAATGAAATTTCGGGGGGGGGGGAAGTCCATTATATATCTCCACATACTATTAAGTGTGAAAGCTTCTTTTGGTTTATCAATGCCTAAGCAAAAGCTTGGGTTTCCTATGAACCCAGGAAACTGTTTGGTTCACTCAACAATATGTAACCTTGTTGAATGGAAACAACTTATGTATTATCAAGGGGCCAGATATTCCTTAGTTGTTCTGAAAAAGCATCACTAACACCTGATTCTGAAACAAGAAGAATCATGGTAAGTCACTAATTTTTAGATTTGGCTTGTTTGCTCCATTAGTTCCTAGTTGGAGTGGCTCTATTCACAGCATCAAGTTTCTTTATCCTTTCTCTTTCTCTTCAAGCATCCCTCAAAAGTTAGTTTCTCCTAGCTCTGCATCACCCAAGCCCCCATTCACTACTTTTCTTTTGGAAGGGCTAAAACCACTCCGTGTTGTGCTTTAGGGGGGGGGGATATCAATGATGTCACAGGCATCTCAGGAGCAAGGAAAGATAGTCATACCAGGACTTGTTGATGTCCCCACCACCATCAGGTCCTTGCCAGGCAAGTGAGGGGTGTTCCTTGTCATCTCCAAGCTGTACGCTTTCTGGCCCAAGCACCTACCTAGCTTCCTTTGCTCCCTTTTTCCTCTGAACCCTGCAAGCAATTCCTGAGCAAAGCAGGAGTGGTCTTGGCAAGGGACTGTAGAGCTGAACCTCTGGAAGTTCCAAATTGAAATCTCTGTTAGAGCAGCGCTCACCTTGCATTCAAAGCTTCCCCAGGAGGAAAACAATCGGAGAGGTCGAATAAGGGATGGGGGTGGTGAGAGAGAAAGCGAGAGTCGGTGAAGGTATCCGGTGCAGATATCCGCGGCTGAGAAGATCTCTGGATTGACGTCCTTATCTGGGGTTAGCAATGGGAAGGAAGAATTCAGTCTTTCCCTTCTTTCTGGCGGAACCATTTAGAGTAGAGAGATCTAGCGACCTCCGCTCCATTTGATTCATAACCGAAACTTTTGCTGGCTTCAAGTCAGAGGACCAGAACCGGCTGGGAGTTGAAGAGATGCGGGAAGGAAAGAGACACGGGGACACGCCTGCAACCCAGCGAGTCGGACACTATATAAATAAATAACTCAACATCCTCCCGACCTCCACCGCTGCAGCACTGCTTTCAAGAACAAATGGGCAGATTTTCCTGGAGCAATCACTAACTTGCACAACGAATCAAGCGCTGGAAAAGCAAAGAACGAAGAACTTTCTCCCGGCCTTTTCTGCCGCTTAATGAAGTCGCAGGGGCGAGGTGCGATCCAGAGAACGGAGTGGCGGAGGCATCCTTTCGCGGTGCAAAATTGACTTAGAAAACCTCCGTTTTATATATGTCTACAGGTTCCTGTACCATCGAACCAGTACGGGCAGTGAAGGCAGTCTTCTCATTGATATTGATTATGTGTGGTCAAGCAGTTATGGACTCTTAGCCACCACATAGACAGGTTTTTCTCCAGGTTGTTCTGTCCCTACTTGGTCCTTCAGGTCTTTCATAGTCACTAATAGTCCATCCATCTTGCTCTGGTTATCTACTTCTGTTCTTTCTTTCCACCTTTCCCAGAGCCTTTTCCAGAGAGCTCAGCCATCCTATAATGTATCTCACTGATGCATTAGTCTTGTATTCTATTCTCAGGGAATATTCATTAATATGTACCCAACCCATTTTACCCAGCAGATTAAAAAAAACAGATATTAACTTACAGCATATGCCTTCTAAAATGATAGCTGCCTAGAACTTTGGAACTGAAAGGGTTCAAGGAGAACATCGAGTCCAACCTTGATCAGTGCTGAATCTCACATTCCATCTCTGCAATGCTTTTCTTTCATTTAAAGCCTAGGCACTAGGAATAGTCATAAGATCTCCGTTTCCACTGCTGACAATACTCATCTTGTGGCACACACAGAAGATTACTTGCTGTTTTTCCTTCTTTGCGTCATAAATTTATGCATTTTGGAATGAATGAACATTCTATCAGATCCCAATTTTGCTTGACTTAACAAGACTTTGTTATTGCTCCAGGACCTTTTTATCTTACTTTTCAAGCAACTGTTGTAACTCAGAAAGGATACTTTGAGATGAATCAGGGAGAAAAAAAGACAGAGTGTGGCGATCTTCTAGAAGAAACAGATGGATTAGCAAAAGGGGAAAGGGTCAAAGAGAAATGCTTCTGACAGAAAGGGCTAATAGAGAATTTTGGGTATTTATATCTGCTCTGGGCAAGCTGGTCTTCCTGATGAACTAGAACTGACACAGTTCTATAATGGAAGCATTCTTAGGCCACAGCTACTTAAGAATACAAACATATCACCACAGGGAAAGCTGTAGGAAGTGGTCATAATTTGGGAAGCACCTTGCTTTTACTTTCTATACATTGAATTTAGGATGGCAGCTTTTTAAAAAAAGCAAATTAATTTCATAGGACAATCCCTAATTTAGTGGCAGAGCACTTACTTTGCAAATGAAGTATCTGCTCTCCAAGCCTTGGCATTTCCTGTTTAAAACTTTGGATTCCTGCTACCCAATCCAGATTCTATGGAACTAGACAACAATCAGAGTCATCATAAGTCAGCTTATTATGTCCTATTTATTTCCCCTGGAAGCAACCCCAGATTCTCTTGTGTCATGCAAAACTCTGCCTACTGAGCTCATTGCCACCTCCAAAATGTTGCCCGGCTTCCATTTTCAGTCTCAAGGCTATTTGGAAGTTTGACAGTACAGGAACTTGTAGGTAGCTGGAGGCCAACAGCACCTGGAGAACTAGAGTTCCTTTCCATGTTCTAGCCATTTAATAAGTATTTTATAGTGCTATATTTCTCAACTTTTTAAACTAGCTTTATTTAGGCATGCCTCATAAACCAATTTATTACCCTTTCAGTAATTCTTATCCTATGACTGTGCCTATGTAGTGGGAAGGAGGAAGAGAAGAGGCATGAGGTTAGTGGCTTGCTTACAGCACTGCCTCTAGTTTGACTTATTTCTCTGGTAAAATAAGTAAGAATTTAGTGTTTGCAAGATGCTGACCCTGGTAAATTGGATGATATAGTTATCTTATACCTGCATTATGATCCTAACTTTTTTCTCTTGAAATCTTGCATCATAAGACATTACATGAGGTTCATTGTAGGAAAGACACTACATCATGTTCCTACACAAAGAGAGCACACACATTGCTTCCCAGCGTACAGATGCATGGATGCATGTACACACATACCCTTTCTTTCCAGAAAGACCAAGAAGGACCTTTGACCTTTCAACTGACAGCATCCACACATAGCCATAAGATGTCATAGCGATGCTGCTTTTTGCAAGCTGTTTGAGATGGACGTTCTTCCTTGCCAGTGGGAGGACAGAAGCATGGCTTTCTTTAAAAAGAAAAAGAAAAAAGGATTTTTTTTTTGCTTGGGAATGCACTTCTAAAGTGACCCTCAAGGTCTTGGTATTTCCTTGAAGAGACCTGCCAAACTTTGTGGCTGTCCAGAGTTGTTGAACCAACTTCCACTTTTTCCCAAGCTGAGAAGGCTAATGCTGTGCCCAGATATCAAGACCCATATGTGCAACTGGTGAAATTTAAAGGATTTAGACAGGAGATCTTCTTCCCACTGCAAAAGCCCTGCTTCACTTTTAGAATCACCTTCTGGGCAATAATTTAATGGAGCAATCTTCAACATAGTGTTCTCCCGTTTAATCAGATTTACAATTCCCATAATCCATACAGAGCCTGTCCTAGAGTCAGCTTGGCTGTTGATTATGAGTGTATAAGCCCACTAACATGGAGGGGAACCAGGGTGGAGAATTCTCACCAAGTTCTTTTCTGAGATCCTTTCTTCCTTTAAAATTAGAATGCGGTGGAATCCGGCACAGGTGCTTTCTAAAATAAGCTTTGTTAGTCAAGTTTTTAAAGAAAATTTGCAGAACACTGCAGTGTTCAGGTGTAAAGTATCAAGGAAGTAGCAGATGGTTGGGCATCTTCCCGTTTCGTCCTAGGGCAGACGTCCTCCGAGGCAAGTCAGTGGGGCATGTGGTCGGACGCGCTAGGGGGGGGGGGGGGAGAGATCTTCCGTAGGCCTGAAACTGCTTTTGTGACGTCAACCAAAAGAGGGCGTTTTCTGGACCTATTCGAACTTCCGCATCTGTTTTTGGACTTTGGTCTCTAACAGATTTTTTGCTTGGGTGCTCCCGTCTGGAGATTTATGTTTTGCATTGTGATTCAGGAGAAAAACAAACAGAAAAGTTCATCCTGTTGAACGTTAATATTCAAAAACCCTTTGGAAAATCCTGGCTGGGCCAGTAGAGGGAAAAAAATTGGTCCCATGTGTGCGAGATACAGTGGACAACAGGAGGAAAGAGACAAACATTAGAAAGCAGTTTCCCCAGAAATTTTAAGCTGCAGTCCTGAGATTGAATCTCATTGGACTTCCTGGAACTTTCCAATCAGCAAACTTCAGTGCGCCACAATATAAATAGGGAAGGGGCATGTTGAAGGGTGGGAGGCAACAATCGCCCAGAGAAATCGTTGGGGTGTGTATGTGTGTTGAAAAGTAGAGGATTTCTCTTCTCAGGAACTGCAGGGGTGAATGTGGATGTGTGGGAAGGAGGCACTGATAACCCAGCCCTTCCAGGTAAAGAGTCTGCCACCATTTGATTTTTATCTTCCCTCCACCTGTCTGCGCATGAAAAATATCCCATTAAATTTAGGGACACTTTATCCTAAGTTAAAGATTCAGAGGCGATCCATTCATGTGGGCATCACAAATCGTCTGTCTTTAAATTAGTTGGTGCCTTGGGAAAGGAAGGGAAGGGAAGGGAAGGAAAGGAAAGGAAAGGAGGAAGGAAGGAGGGAAGGAAGGAAGAGAAGGGAAGGAGGAAGGGAAGGAGGGGAAGGGAAGAAAGAAGGAAAGGAGGAAAGAAGGAAAGGCAGGGAAGGAAGGGAAGGAAAGAAGGAAAGAAAGAAAGAAAGAAAGAAGGGAGGGAGGGAGGAATACTTAAATCAAAATGTGTGGAAACTCTGTGACTGAGGTGTTTACAAACTGACAGTAGTTGTAAATATTGTACCCATCCCTGTTTCAGTGGATTTTCGCGATGTTGTTTTGGAAACTAGTTCCTGATTGAGTTGACTCATATACTACTCATACACTAGCAACAACAGGTTGTGTCCTCTCTTTCCCCAATGCCAAATTTATTTTACAAAAGGAAGACGTGCTGGCCAAAAAGCCTTTCTGGAGACCAGGCTCCTCACCTTGAAACTCTGCACGACCACCAAGGAAACAAGACACATTTTGAAGCAAGGATCCTTGAGTTGTGAAACTCAGCCCTCTGGGTATCCCACAAAAGCTAATTTCTTTATCCAAATATTTGCCAGTGAGTGTGGAGGTCAAAAATACTTCTGAAGTTGAAGTTATATTTTCAGAAAGGCATTACTGTAGGTCAACAATGTCTTCTCACTTTGGTGCCACCATGCATGCCAGCTAGAAAATAGAGGATATGTCCTGTGGTCCAAAATATCTGGAGAGGCGGAGAAAGCTAATTTAACTAATGTAACTTCTCTCTCCCTCAGAAGCAGATGTTGAAAAAGCACCTTCCTCAACCTGCTGCTCTTCCTGATTGCCTGCTACAATGCTCAGCATTCTGAGAATGCCTAATCTGAAAGCCAGAAGGATCGGAGAAATGGCTCCCACCACAAATAGAAGGCAGCAGGTTGGAGTAGTGGGAGATATAGACCCAGGACCTCACACAAAGTTCCTTTTCCTGTATTCAGGGACCGTTTTGAGAAGTTATTTGAGAAGTTACCTGGAGATTTGAAGGGCGCTCTAAAAACGTGGCAATACGTTTTGTTAATATAATGGCTATTATTACCCTTGGCAAAAACGGCTTTAATTGTTTCTTCCCTTTTTCCTGGATTTTTGATAACAAGCGCTAATGTATCACTTGCCCTGATTTAGGATTTCCAAAGTGGGAAAGAACGATCGCTGTGGCAAAGGATAATTCCAGGTGCATTCCATAGGTGGCACCGTGCTACTAGAAATGGTGTCTGCGATAGTAAGTCACAGAGATGTGTCTCCTTTTTGCAAACATAAACCCCAAACCCTCTGCCTGGTTTCAAGAGCCCGTGTGTGGTGGTCCCTTGCTTTTGCTTGGAAATCCCTGGACGGTCTATACCCGTGCCAAGAGCTTGTCTAATCCAATCTCTTGTTAACCAATGTGTCAACATTCGGTTATCTTTTCTTTGCATCCTAAATCAATAAGGTATGGATTACCTCGATTCCATGAGACCAGAGACTGAAGAGGTAGCTCCTGATTTTCAGTGCCCGCTGAAGTCAACCTCGTTTACCTTAATTATACCTTAATTATACGCATCACAATGTACTTTCATTGAGAAGTAAATCGTGTTTGTGCAATGGAATTCTCTTCCACGATAGCCAGAAGATCCTTTAAGATTGCCTCTATCGCTGCGCAATCCAGTGCCTGAAGAAATCCCAATCTATTAAATGGGACTTCTTAGCACTGAAGTAGGCAGGGAATGGCAAGATACTTCCGGGCACTTTTACAGCAAACACCCATTCTCTTTGTCTTTGCGAGTGATAGAACACAATATCAATTTCATTTGGTCCATAGTGTATTGCGGCTATACAATACCAAGGGACTTCAGTTTAGCTTGTTGGACCGTGTCTGCCGTTTGCTTCAGCTCCGAGCTGCCCTTGGATTAGAATAAAATGTGAGAATAAATGTTTATATAAAGATTTAAAGATTCGTAGACATAGGACGGTGCCTGTATCATTTCGAGAAAGGAAGCGAGTCAAAGATATGTAGTGGTCAAGATTCACTCTGGGACGAGAAGAAAGAATCTGGCGATATATAAAGAACTGAGTCAGCTCTAATCGATTTTACCCGTGGTTAGTCGTGTCCTGTCGTGTCTCACTCGGGCGTGGACACACACACACACACACACAAACACCCCTACCTCTTTTCTGGAAGCCTAGAATCAATAACTGCGTTTTAGTGAGGCAGAAGTAGCCAGGGTTCCGAAACAGATTGTTCGGCTGTTTATTTATTTATTTTATTAATTCATCAGCCACCACAGCAAATGCATCAAGTGAGTTTTGGCAGAACAGGTTGTGCGGCTGCAGGTTCCAAGAGGCTTCTTCTTAAGGCTGTCACTCCCTGGGCAGAAATGCAATGGGGATTAAGGAAACTGGTCGGGAGAGGTTTGGGCGTATTCTTAGTTGTCCGCGGGTGGCGGGGGGGGGGGGAGAGGACAGACGGGATGGGATGGGAATGCATTTGTACACTTATGCTATGGGTCCGAAGGTGCTGTACTTAGAGTAACGAAGGTGATGTACTTAAGAATAATAGCGGGCAGGGGTGTAAAGTCCGCATCCATTCATTCTGGGTCCCAGTGCTTGTGCTTCTACTTCTGCCGCAGTGGCAGTGGCACTCTGGAACCACTCGCCCATTTTTAGCTGCCATGACATTAATATCAGGGAAGATATATTACAGTTTTAGCGCCCTGCAGCGTATCAGGCGATACGCAGCGCAACGAAATAGTGCAACCGAAGCCCAGAGGGCTGCAGAATGCTTCGGGCCATTTACACCAGAGCAGATCCTCGTGGATGGGCTACTCTTCCGAAGTAAAGGTAGAGGCGCAGCTTTCTCACAACCGCCCTAAAAAATAGCTCCCTCCCTCTCTTTCTGCGCCTGTTCATCTTACTGATTAGATTTTCTCACTCCCGTTTTCAGCGCCCGAGAAAAAGGGACGCTTGGCTCTTTCGCTTAGAAGCGGGACCTCGCGAGCCGGACAGGCGAAATCCCGTGTTATCCAAATGAAACGCCCGGTTCCGATAAGGAGGAGGAGGAGGCCATTTATCTGACACTCTCAGCCAGCAGTGCAAGGACGCCTCTCCACAAAACGCCTTTTGTTCCTGGTGACGACGGCCACCCCCCCCCACTCACTCACCCACCCCCCCACCAATTCGCCGGTTAGGCCCGCCGAGTAATATAAACATGCGTGTTCCCTCGCAAAAAAAAGAGGGTATGTTTTCTAGTCTCCACGACAGCCAATGACAGAGGACCGATGCTAGCGATCGCCTTCCCTCACCCCCTCCCCAAGTCTGGATCCATTTTGTCTGCGTTACGGAGCCATATTCGTTCGGGAATTGTCTTCCCCGCTGGTTTCTGGAAAGAGCCAGCAAAATCCAGTTGTGCATTAAAAATGGGGGAAAGGAGGGAAGGAAAGAGCACTTGAAATGGACCCGAATAATTGTACGGGGGCACGCATGTCCTCCCTCCTTTTCCCGGGCGTGGGTGAAAAAGCCCTGCTGTGAAGGGGGGGGGAGAAGCTGCAGTGTATTTGAATGAGCCTCCCCCACTCCATCCACAGTACATCAGCTCGCTGACGTCAACTCCCGGGGAGGAGGCAGGGAAGAATAAATTGGAATCTGACAGCTGCAAAGAGGTGTGACGGCAACGCCTCCCCCGCGGCTCTGAGAGGAGCCCGCGCCATGCTCTGCTCTGGAGTAGCCCAGCCGCCCCCTCCCTTCGTGTCATTTGTGGCATAATTAAAGCCAGGCAGGAGACCGCCAGCTTTGCTTCTAAAAAAGCTGGCGCAGCTGAAACCTGGAGCGTAAAACAAAGCCGAGCAAGGGAAAAGCGAAGGACCCCTGAGCATGTGCAGAGCATCCTTATTTCAAACTGCTGGATGCTCGTGGCAAAAGCCAGCTCCTCTCCCGCTCGCTCCCCCCCATCAGCCACCTGCCATTCAGACGGGAGGACTCCAAAACAAGCATGCGCCTTGGCACGCCTCCTTTGAAGAGCAGCCGCTCCTCTTCATACCCCTTAAACTGAGCAGATACGCTGCCCTCTTTCCTTGTCGCGTGCCGCCCTTGGCGTGGATGCATCTATTCCTTTTTGACCCCCGCCTAGGGAAGATCTGGGGGGGGGGTGAGAAGAGACCACCCTCTAAAATGCGGGGATTCCTAGCTCTCCGGGGTTCCCAAGGACACCCAGGTGACTGCGGCAGGAAGGAACCCGCAGCCATAGTCCCCTCCCCCTCGCTTCTGTTCTCCTGCTTTGGCAGTAAAAGCTCAGAACCTTTTAACAAAAGCCATTACTGAATGCAAGAGAAGATCCAGTGCAGTTCATTTGCATCGCTGCCTAATAAGCAAGAAGAAAATTTGCAGCAGCCTGAAAAGGAGGGGAGGGAGGAGGAGGAGGGGGGCGGCGGCAACATCTGTGTCTGGCCACGTCTTCTCAGACTCAGCGAGGCAGCAGAAACTGCAGCCTGCCACCTCCCCTCCTTTCCCCTCCCTCTCTCTGCCTGGGCACGGAGCTGCACCCGGACTCTTGGCCGCTGTTCTTCGCTCTGGCATCGATCGCCTTTAATTCATCTAGGGATGGGGAAGGGAAGGGAGAGGGAGGGAGCCGGCGGAGCGGGCCGCGGGGGCGGGAGGAAGGCTAGAGCGCAGCGAGAACAAGGTAGATACTGTATTTTGGTTCATGCCCTTATATGGTGATGAGCAGGGCGCCCTGCAGACTAGCTGCACCATATAAGGAAGCGGCGCGAGAGACTCGGGTGAGCTGTTGCCCGCTGATTGGTACGCGCGTATCTCGGCAACCAGACTTCAGTGGTGGAAACGGGCCTGCCATTCCCCTCCCCTGCTCGTTTGTCCCTCGCTCGTTTTCCACTCTCGCTCCCCCCCCCTTGCAAAGGCGAACGCGGAAAAACGGAGGGGGGGCGGAGAGAAGCGGGGATTACTGGTAGACCCTCGCGCATGAAAAAAAAGGGCGTGCTGTTCAAAGGGCCTCATCAGGGGCCAATTTGGCCCCGAAGGGACAATGTTTCTCTCCCTCCCACCCACCAGCTCAGTCTCTCTCCCCCTCCCCCGTCCTTGTAGATCTCCGGCCTGGAAATCGGGACCAGAGCAATAATGATTAGATTTAGCTGCGCAGCAGAGGAGGATCTGCTGGACTGACTGGGTAGACGTTTGTGTGTGTGTGTGTGTGTGTGTGTAAGAAGGTGGGAGATGGCCGATGAAATGGAATGGTAACAGCAATAGGTGTGCCTGATTGATGGGCGTGTATCTCAGAATGAGAGGTGGCTGTATGGATAGTATGCTCGATGGAGAGCATAGGAAAAATGCCGAAGTAGATGGATACCTCCATTGATTTGAGAAAGAGCGGAATGCACATAGTGACAGGGTATTGGGGGAGGCCGAAGGAAGCGGATGGGAGCGGCCATAAGCAAGAGAAGTCTCCTTGTTTAGAGACCTTGTGCAATTTCACGCGTGAACCACAAACATCCTCAGCAAAGTATCCTCAGCACAGCAATGAGGGCTGCAGATGATTCAAGGCCGGATGCGGGAATGTTTGAGCACCTCCTGAGGCATTGCCATATCCCAAGCTTAAAGGGGTCACCACCTTAGAAAAGTTGAATCGGGTCCAGAAGAGGTCAATCTCCCAAAATACTTGCAGGCAGTGGGTCCCAAAGGGCGAGGCTTCACCCTTCGTCCTGATTTCCAAGAGATCGGCCTGGGCCCATGTTCCCCTGCCGCCCGCCCGCTGGCTGTAACCGCAGGCAGGCGAGCATTCATCCGAGTCTTAGATTCTGTTCCGTGGAATCTCAGGAAGCTGGGGGTATCGGCCCAATGGAATGCCTTCAACCCGGAGCGTTTAACTCTCTTTCCTGGGGCAGAAAAACGGGGGAGTGTGAAAATGCGAAGGCCGTTCCCTTGGCAAGCATCGCGGCCGTCTCTACCAGCCTTGAGATAAACTAGCAGACAATTTGATCTAGGAGGACCCGAAAGACGGGAAATAAAGGAGGACGAAAATCACGGAGGCCCTGAGTCCCCTTCTCTGAGAAGGAAGCAATGGCGACGGCGCCTTACAGAACCGCGAACGGGAGCTGAAGCAGATCGACATGGTGTTCAAGCTACAAGCCTTAAATCCTTTCTTTCAATGAACGGATCTTACTTTCATGTCATTTTTTTAAGTACGACTGCACAGCTGCCAATACACAGGAAAACGAGACCGGCTGGAAAAAGGACGAAAAGCAGCGTTCTGAAAATAAAATTATAAAAAAAACCTGCGTTTAAACACGAACAGTGCAAAACCTTCGACTGAAGGAACGCTGTACATCTTCAGCGGCCTCTATTGCCAATTCGATAAAGCTCCCTCCACCTGGTGACCCCCCCCCCAAATACGAGGGACTACACCTCCCATAAACGGCAAACAGCAAACGGGAATTATAAGTACTATATTGTAAGGCATCCCAACCACGGGCTGGAGAAGGTGCATTTTATTCGGGCTCCAGCTCTGCTTGCTGTGGTCCGAAAAGGAGCTAGAAGAGAGATTCTGTGTGGGCGGAGATGCAGCAGAGGGAAAACCAGTTTTACAAGGTGAAGCCAAGAGGCAAGAGGATACGTCCTGGTACAATAAACATGCGGGGATTAATCTAAGGCAACTCTTTGTAAAGGCAGCCATGGATGAAACCAGTTCCTTTTCTGGAATCTCATACCGGAAGAAGAGATCCAGAACTGGCTGTTAAAAGAACAGTGAGGGTTCTGGGGGTAACGCTGGGGGCTCCTGGTTGCCCAATTGCTGGCCAAGGGTGCTAATTAACCAATCTTTCACTTATATTCAAGCACATTGAGACTAGAGACCCCTATTCCTTAGCCCCATGGATTTGCCCTTTGCGAGCTTAGTCCTTGGCTCCCCTTTATCTGGGGGCAGCCACCCTTCCAATGAGAGAGGTTGAAAAGGAAGAAAAGGCTGTTAATGCCCTCTGTGCCGAGAGCGTGCTTGGCCTGTTCACTTCCTCTTCCATTCACGATATAGATCATGGCTGAAAGCGGTTTGCCTCTCAGGCATCATGACAATCTCTTTTAATATTTGCCCCGAGGACTACTGGGGCTCAGAAGGAGTCGGCCCTGCCAGCTGGGAAGCCTTGAAGCCCTAAGATGCTGCAAACTGAAGCTCCCCATCCCCTACCCGTTGCTCGGCCTTCCACATCTACTCAAAAGTCCCCTTGGAAGTCTACCAGTTTGAGGCCTTGGCCTTGGAAAGCAGGTGCAGCACGGACCCCATTTCAGTGGTTCCCAAAAGAGAACAGCACGAGAAATAGGGATCCTTCCGAGTCTTGGATGAAATAGGAACAGTGTCAGGAGCTGAGAGATTTCCTCAAAGGCATTCTCTGTGCAGATCGCCATGCAAGACGCCTGAAAAAAAACGGGCAGAGACAACTACCCTCTGATTAGGATTGCTCTTTGGGAGAAAAAGCGTGCAGTATTTCTTATGGTAAGCAAGTGACCGCAAAAAGGCTGGTGAGGGGATAGCAAGCTTAAAACCACCAGATCCGTCCGCTTGCTCCACTGCTCTGGCCCAATCCTTAGCGTTCCACTTTCAAGCCGCCTTTCTGGGGTTATGGGCATCTTTGCAAATGTGATCTCAGAGATGTGAGGTGGGAAATGCTGAGTTTTAGTGTCCTAACAACTAGGGGAAGGTCCTAGCTGGGAAACTCTCTCTCCCCTCCCCATTCCCGACAAAAAATAGCTTTTCAGCGTTGCAGTATTCCCAGCCCTATCTTCAAAGTGCAGGGTGCAAGAAAGTAGGCACTGCTGAAGAGAATTAAAAGGAGAAAATCCCGACATTTCTGAGTAGTTCGCTAACGCCTATCAAAAGCCAAAAAGCTATCCGCCTCAGCTACAGATCTATCCCATTTTCTTAAGTACTTGGGAGTTGGAAAGGTGGAGAAATAGCTAGTAAGAGACGAGAAGGAATCTGATCTTTCTAGGATCTCAGAAATGAGAAATAATGGGCGATAACAATAGGAAGGTCAACCTGAAGGTTAGATCCGATGTAATGCTAATGCTGAACCACAGCAACTAAAGCACCTCACAGGGCAGACAGGATGTCACTATGTCTGATGTGCCGAAATAAGCACCGGATCGTCCTGCAAATCTGTTCCGACTTTTCTTGTGTCGTTATCTCCTCCTTCTCCCCAAAACAGGCAAAAAGGCTCCCGTCTCTCCTTCAAATGTCCCTACTGGAACTCTCGGAACCAGCCAGAACTGTGATTCTCTGAGATCCATTGGACAGCTAAAGGGCACCATCTTTCTTGATTATGTGCCGGCCTGGGTCAAAGCTGCCATCCTACCCACATCCTTTGATGAGAGACACCCTGCTTAGCTGGATGTGGCCATACGTGCACCGTGCACCGGAAGGCTGCTATTACTGTTACTGTGCCCCCCCTCCCCCATAGCTCGGCCTGCCACCGAAAGATTCGGCATAGGCGCGTTCTCGCACAAGGCTGAGCCTCAAACAGGAAAAGCACATTGCAACCTTGTGGGCTGCGCAACCTCAGCCTATGTGGTTGGTTCATGGCTTCATGTGTCAGAGCAAGTTCGATTATTAAGCAAAGGAATTTCAGTAAGATTAATTTTCCCCGGAGGGGACATGTTGCGCGTGCCGAGCAGACCTGTTCGAGAGCGACTAAGAAAGGAAGAAACATCTGTCGGCTGGATAATCTAAATTACTCCAGCATTAGCGCATTGGCTGAAGCATGGCCTCCAACCTCAGCACACAAATGCCCCCTGTGATTTTATTTGGCAGCTTTACTTAGTAAGCTAGTTCGTCCTCCCGCCCCAAAGTGCTCCAGTTAAGTTGCAGGAGCCAGCCTTTTTGGTTCCCTCGCAGCTGCCCTGTCCGTAAATCCACCCCTGCCAATGAGATGTAGGATCCCCCTACCCATCCCGTCTTCCCAGCGCTTCCTTATACGGTTGGCAAACCAGCGCTGGCCTTAGACATCAGCGTTTTTAGTCGAGCTGAACGCACGCCTCTCGAAGTCTGCCTTCTACCCACCCCTGCAATGACGTGGTCTTCCTCTTGACCTGTTTAATCCTGGGTGAAATACAGCCCCTAAAATGGCTTTGATTTCTATGTGTGTGTGTGTCTCTCTCTCTGTGTATATATATATATACACACACACGCACATCTCAAGCCAGTCAAACTGTGGCTCTGGCAACTTTCGTAGCTGGTTAGAATTCCTCAGATATCGGTAGAAACAGAAATGCAGCCTTATTGTATCCTTCCCGATCAAGTCCTGGGATTACTGAATGGTCAAATCTATACTTCCATCATCAAGCAGCGATGGAGTAAGCCACCATCTCTTCATCTTGTAATTGAGAGCGACCCCAATCTAAGATCGTTCCCATTATTATTGGAGTATATTTCAACTCAGCTCTCCATCTCGACTTCAAGTCGCAGTATTAAAAGCGGGGGTCCATATCTCCAAATCTGAATGAGATCGGCTTGAGTTTTGCTCTGGCAACTTGGGAGAGAAGGCAGGGACCCCCAGCCTGCCTCTTTTTTTTAGGGATAGGAGATAAGATCCGAGTCGGATTGGATAGCTATGCTTTTAACTTTCTTTGATCCAGCTACACGCCTCCTTCCCTGAGGATTTCCCCCAAACAGAGCATTGTACAAGTCAGGACGTCAGGGGGTTCGGGACCCCAAAAATCTTTCCCAAATCGGCGCTGCAGACAATGGTGTCGCGACGCCCATAATGGAACTCAGAACCCCTCATATGGAAGGGGGGGTGTTTACTGACCGTCGCCAGTAAAACGCACTGGCGTTAGTAGAAGCAAGACACTGGCACATACAGCGTCCATACATTCAGGAGAAGGGTGGCTAACTTGCTCCGATTCCACCCATCTCTATTTTAGACAGAGAATAATTTGAGCCAAGGCATCCCTCCCCCCCCCCCCGGCATCCCAGACTCCCCCATAATAACACTAAAAAGGAAATCTTATTGGACCCAGGTGACTTTTGAGGAATCCCCACTTCAGGTTCGGGGTGATTATCCTGCAATGGGGGAGGGGGGTCCCACCAGACCCAATAAGGAAGCAAGTCGGTACAACTGAAAATTTCAACCTAGTCACTTCGCGTTTTTTGAATCTTTAGAAGTGGCCAGCCCGAAAGGAAAGCCCTTGCCAACCCCCAGGTCCGGGATCAAAATTTGGTCTGGCTGGGAATCTGGCGGAATCTAGGGGAAAGAGGAAGCGAAAGCGCTCTCCTGCCACGATCGCGCTTCTGGAAAAAAAAAAGCAACCGGGCTGGAAGCGCGAAGGCAGCCATTTTCCATTGGCGAGCTGCCTTTGGGATGGGATCGCCTCGGGAACCGAGACCGAAGCGGCAAAGGCAGCGGGAATCCGGCGAGGCTGCAGCCGGAAGGCGGGAGACTCCTGTCGCCGCCGAGGACCGCGTGCCTGCCTGGGGCTGAGGCGGCGCCGAAAGAACTGCCTTCTGCTTGGCTGCCAGCCCACCCTTGTCCCGCCATTTTGTCCTTCGCAGTTTTTCTTGCAAGCGGAGGGAGAAGGCGGAAGGTGCCCGTCAAATGCGTGGCTGTTTGCGCAGCCGAGGAGCGAGGCGTTTTGCTCCCCGAACAGGGGAACGGGGCCCGAGAGAACATGGAACAAAGGCGAGCCTCCCCAGCTCGGGTTTGGGTTCAGATGCGGGGCTTCATTCGAGGGTTTTGCGCAGCGAAGGAAATGGGGAAAGGCAACCCGGATCCACTCGGCTTCTTGGTCCCCGAGCTTCCAAAACCGACTTCTTCCGCCTCACATAGATGCACAAGTAGTGCCCTTATTTCGGGGAATAACCGTGAAGCTGCCGTTCCCAAAACAATCAGCTCCACCAGAAATGGGTCTGGAGAGCCTGCCTGTTAGCCACCCTCGCCCGAGAAGAGGGGCTGGTCGTCCCCGTCCCCCCTCGTGTATTTCCTCTCAGAAGGTCCCTTTCAAGCTCCAGGGCCTCCATCCCTCGCCCCACTTCGCTTTTGGCTATCCTCGGAACCAACAAGAAATGGTTCGGCCTGGGAGGACAAACTATGGGGCCACCCAGTGCCCTCCAGTGAAGTGCCATCCTCCCAAACCCTGGGATCTGCTCCGGCGGATTGTCAGCTTAATCTCGATAGAACTGCAATTGAGTGGGACAATTTGGCTTTCAGAGGGGAAACTAGCGGCATCCTGACGGGACTGCAGTGGCTCATTACACTAACTATTATGATTCGCCATACAGTCAGAAATTAAGACTGGATTTGGCATTTTGTCCACCTGTCGAATCTTTCCCAAGGCCCTGGGAGAGGCAGATGATGTTTGATGGCATTGTCAATGCTGATGGTATTGAAGTGGTACTCCAGTTGTTTATTGTTATTTCTGCTTCTTCTTTTCAATCACTGAAGGCCTGGATATGCATTCATATAATTATAGATGCTCATTTTATTCTGTTTCTTTTTGCAGCAAAATACAGCATGTTTCCCAGTGAGAAGGTCTGTTGTCTGAATAAAGGCTTTTGCGAGGCCTTTAAATCCAGAATCTAAAATTGTCCCTAATGCAACCCTCGTGCATTGGAGAGCTGAAATAATGGCAGCCTATTTTACTTTTAGCCAGGAAGATAGTGGACACTAGCTGCTCCATGATTCCAAGTGATGTCTCTTGCTATCCACACAAAGCCCCATAACCATTATGGAAAATGGGAATTGAGAGAAAAAGAGAGGGGCAAAAGGAACCATTTGGAGAGCACCTCTGGGTTAATCAACGCGAGAATAAGAATAGTGTTTCCAATAAAGAAGCCAAATTGTAACACCACTCAGCCATCTTTCCGGGGAATTGAAGCCTGGCTTCATAACTGGTGTATTGGCAAGGCAAGAATTGGGTGAAGCTATATATAAATCACTAGGACTGAAATGGCCTGGCAGGTGAACTCCTCCCAGGTTTGTCCTGTCCTTGCATCTCCAAACCAGTCCAACGACTTTCTAGCAGAGCCATGCAAGCATTCATTGTACCTGCACAACGCACGTTATTTGTGTCACCTGGTTGTCTTAGAAAGGCCACCAGTTCTCGGCAGAAGTTTCCTCTGCCGCCTCTCCTCCAAGCGTTACAAGGCAGCTGAGAAATAAACCTGGGTATTCCACCGTGAACGGCCGAAGCCAGTTGGCTCTCCCTCGCCCTGCTGGTTCTGAAATGCCCACATATAGATATTTTTTCAAGAAGGGGCGCTTCGCCTCCAGGGTGAGGGGATGCGCAACCAAGCTAAGCATTCCTCTGCAAAAGGGAAGACTCTTTAGGCGCCGAAGCTTTCGGAGACGGTATTCGCAAAATTAAATCGGAAGCTTCTAGAGCAGATGGACTTACCTGTTTTTTGGGGGGGTGGGGGGTGGGGACGCGCAGGACGTTCATTTTTTACTGAGAGAGTGCTAAGAAGGAAAAAAGGGCGTTTGCGTTGCTGCATTGCAGGGTATTGCCAGCCTAAAGAAAACCGCAAGGAGGGACTTGTTGCTGTTGC